>NC_088413.1:26766381-26831653 GCF_034236695.1 Oncorhynchus nerka | reverse complement strand
GGGACATTAGCAACAACACAGAAACCAACACAGAAACAAATATACTGGGAAATACTGGGAAATACTGGGAAATTAGCAACAAAACAGAAACCACATACTGGGACATGAGCAACAACACAGAAACCGCATACTGGGACATGAGCAACAACACAGAAACCACATTCTGGTACATTAGCAACAACACAGAAACCACATCCTGGTACATTAGCAACAACACAGAAACCACATCCTGGTACATTAGCAACAACACAGAAACCACATACTGGTACATTAGCAACAACACAGAAACCACATACTGTTACTCTATGCACATTACTTTACACATAAGTCAGTGTGGATGGACAGAGGGGTAAATGAAGGAACAGTTAGAAAGAGAATGAGAAATAAAGATTCATGTTGCCCCTTCCGCACCAATTATGTCTGTATAATATTATGTTGAGTGAGCCTGAACAAGGAGCCGTCAGCTGGTAGCAGCCCTATAGAAGAGCTGCTGTTTCTGGCAGTCAGCTCACTGGAGGAGAGGAATGAGAAGGGAGGGAAGTGAAGGCATTTATCATGATATAACTCACACATTTCCTCCCTTTGAGCAATGTTATGGTCAAAGGTGTCAGTCTAAACAATTCAATAAACCGCAGCTGAAACGCCAAGGCGGCCTTGAGTGAGTTTAAATCGGCAATTTGGTCAGGAAAGGGAACTTGACGGTCGCAGTCTTTCATGTTCGGTTCAATCTTTCAACACCTTCTCAACGCAACTGTCAAAAGAATAATAAAACAACAAGGAGCTGAGCATGTGGGTCGGACGTTTAGCTCTCGCTCTCTCCTTCCCCTTTCTTGGGGATACGGACAGAAAACATTCAACCTCACGTTAAATAGCTAATACCCTGATAAAACCGCCCACAACTTCAACATGCCACTTTGTCAGGAAATGTGTCTGTATGGTGGGTCAGTAATGGGGTCTTTGTTTAATAATTCATGTCTAATCACTAGTTGTTTCCTGTGACAGTAAACAAACCCTGACCCCCAAAATCTTCCTTTACACACACTGTGATATACTGTATATCTAACACTATTTGACTGGTAGTGGAAACGGAGAACAGATACGTTGTAACCAAAACAAACAAGGTCCAACTGTGTTAACAAGTGGAGGGAGGGCTACGGTGTGTGTGTGTGTGTGTGACAGGACAGTGGTCAGTGTATTTAACTGTGCTGTCATCATCTCTTCAACTGATAGAGGGAGCTGGAAGCTGGGTGTTGGTGTGTGTAGACGTTATTGGTAAACATACAGAGGCCTGGGGGCTGAAGATAGACGACAGACAGAGCTAGAGGAGAGAGAGCTCATTTGCTTCTAATACCAAATCAGACGTGTGTGTGTGTGTGTACAAGTGTGTGTACGACACATAAGTATGTGTGAATGTGTTTTTGTACGTGCCCGCATGATTTCCAACAGCACCATAGGTTTTCCACTTTGATAACATGACAAGTGAAAAGGCATCAGAACCAATCACACCCAGGCAGAACAGAAACCATTCTGTCCCAATGCCTGTACATCCTCAACCAGCCTGTAACCAACTGTAGATTAGTGGGATAACAGACTTGGGTCATTTAACCAGAATGCAGCAGTGTTTTGTGTCCCGTCAGGCCATATTGGCGTTGACTACACAGTCATAATAAAGTGTGCACAGAGGGAATAGGCCAGTGTGTCTGTGAGGGGAGTAGAAACAGTGAGTTTGACAGTGAGCCCTGTTTTTGGCACCAAATGGGGAGGGATAATCTAGACTTATCCAATAAGAGCCACCCATTTTCGTTTTCTGTTGAAAAACATTTTTAAACGTTTTCCGTTGGCTGCCCTAAAGAACATGACCCAGACCAATGGGCCAAAGGCTGAATGATGATAGCCATGAGCCTCGGCAGGCCTGCCCTAAAGAACATGACCCAGACCAATGGGCCAAAGGCTGAATGACGATAGCCATGAGCCTCGGCAGGCCTGCCCTGCAAGCAGTGGGGGACACATAATGCTACTCTATGTTATGGAGCGCTGCGCCACGCCGTCCTACCGGGCCTGAAATAAACACCACAGGAAGCGCAGACGTAAACAGGTCTGGCTCTGCTCTCAGGAACAACAAGGAAGAAGGAGAAAGGACACGTCGTCTCCTGAGAGCGGGGAGTTTCCTTACTGCTGCCCTCTGGATACTATTGAACTGTTCTAGTGACTGAAGGGATCTTGTTTGATATATTCCAAAACAGAGCTCATCCTGGACACACAGCTTCTTTTGATGTAAGTTCTTCTGGTGTGAAAATGAAATCTATTTACAGTACAATGGCATGGAGCAGAAGTTTAAAGTATTTTCTTCAATCACTTGTGATTAACCATCCCACTTCACATTACCACAGATCCCCACGAGGCATTCTGAACAGGCACGCCAGGGTCATATAAACAAGACTAATGTCCCCGTTATGAGACAGAAAATGACATTATTGTTGAATTAAAAAAGGTTATGACCCTAATCAGAGGGGTCACACACACCTCATGGTGACAAACGGGAGGCTATCTATCAGACAGCTCTGTGATGGGGTATGGATTTCTTTGGCTGCCCTGGTCAGTGCGGTCAGGCTTTTATGGCTGTGATAAGGGCCATTCCATAACCCCATCCTTACCCTGATGAGAGGATACAAGCAGCCATTTGTGACCTCTAACCTCTGACCTGACATCAGGAGACTACTCCACCACCGCAAGTTGTTCTGCCTGTCCTATCTCATCGGTACGACCACCAGTCAATGTGATCCTGATGTTGGACCATAACCCAGCGTGTGTGTTTCCCCAATGTCAGGATCAAAAGTAAAGCTCCATTCAAACCAAATGCCATTCTCAATCAGAAGTCAATAAACCAGTTTCTATGTTTGGTTTATGTCTGATGACTCCATGGCAATGAGTCTCCACACCCACACACACACACACACACACACACAGACACAGACACACACACTTCCTCATTACCACTGATTATCCATGATGAAGGTTTAAACTCCACAACTAGTGACAAAACACAGACTTCCCCACAAACTCCTCTCTGAAACGTCAAACCTGGTCACAACACCACACCACACCCTGTTACCCCCCCAAAAAAAACAGCCTGGGTTCTCCTCACTAAAAATAAACAAGTCGCTTGTGTGTTTCAGTCCCATCAGTCATAATCACAAGTATTTGTTAGCTTGGTAAAGGGGCTGGGGAATATGACTTACAGGAGACAAAGAGAGCACGAACCGTCGTAAGAGCTAAGTGTGTACTGTGTGCTTCCTTTCAGCTTTGGAACGAGAACAAAAATAAGTCCGGTGGAGTTGTGTCCTAAATGGAACACTATTCCCCATTTAGTGCACTACTTGATACTTTTTAACCGGGACCTACGGTGCACAATTTAGGGAATAGGCTGCTATTTGGGACGCGGAGTTGTCTCGTTGTTACAGCTACGCCTTAGAAAAATTTACAAATACAAACAAAACATTACTACTGTCTCTTTGGCCAGTGGAGGAAACTGAATTACGTGGCAACGTACAGTCAGGACGAGAACTGCTAGACAGAACATGCCGTGCTCTCCTGTTAAGGGCTGACGGAGGAACAAAACTCATTCATGGTTGTCCATCTGTTTCACATTTAAGAATGAAAGACAGAATAAGAAACTGTCAGTAAGCCACAGAAGCTTGCATTTATAGTAGATGATACTAGTAGATATGACGTGACGTTGGTGGTTAACCCATTAAACCACGTGGCGATAAGACGGTGACACAGAAGCCGTTCAGAATAATGAAACAAACGTTTGTGAAATGACAGAATATTCTCATTTGTATCCAAATGTCTCTGACTTGCAACCTTAAAAAAATGAAGCTTTGTCTACGATGAGAGATCAAAGACATTGTGCAAACGAGATGCATTCATTTCAGAGTCAACAGTTGAATGCTCATTCCACCTATAACCGGTTGCTGAAGGATAAGGAAGTTGACTCGTTCATTTCCTAATCTGGTCGCCGTATCAAAAGGACTTGTGACAGCGAGTGTCGGCAAAGTCTAATTGCGGATGGGACTTCCTCAACACTCAACAACCCCACATGCCAGTTCTCAGATGCTATCTGTGTTTCAGGAAAACATCGCTCAAAAAATGGCTTGCGTCCGTGTGATCACATTCACACCTAAAAAATACTCAGATTTATCTGGCAGAAAAGCCTGGATGAACTAACGATCTGGGTTGAGGAGTGATTCGTATTTAAGGGTGGTGATTGAGAATAGTGGAAATGACTAATAAGACACTCACATGGGTCATTTCTAGGATAAAAAATACAGGCAAACACGAGTTTGAACTCACCCCAAAACATTATCAATGCTAAACGATGTTCTCACCATCCAACAGTAAACCTGCACTAATCCAGTGTAATAGCTGATAATATGGTTCATTGTCAGAGCTCCAGTGATCCGACCCTTCCAGAGTTAACCTGTTTAACAGATGGACACCTCTCCTCAAGTCAATGGGCAGATCAGCAGACATGGACTTTCTTCCCTGGAGCACTTGGCTTCTCCCGACCCCTGACCTTTAACCTCTAGGCTGAAAATGGAGAGCGGCAGGACTTGGAGTTTAACCCCGGAGCACGGCATCACTACGGCTACAAGAGCAATACTCTCTGACCTGAGAGCTAGAGGACTACGACTCTTAATGACCCGAAGGTGAAAACAACCTGGAGATGTCTGTCTGTGGTTGACTTTCTCACTTAAGTCTTCTGTTTGTGATCAAGGCAGACATTGAAAAGTTATTTTCAGATGGTGTATCTGCCTTGGATTACAAAGTGGGTTATAAAACCAGGTGGTACATACATAACAAAGTAGGGTGGTTTTGTATTGATTTATTCTATGCTGTATGGTGTTGTATGGGGCTGTTTTGAACTGTAGGGATTACTGTTGTTTTCTTGTGTTTTGTCCATATTGTGTGTATTCCATTGGGGGCCATGTTAGAAACAAGTTAATTTAATTTGGGGTTGTACCCAGTGCATCGTTTTTGCCAATACAATTTAAATCAACCAATCAATCAATCAATCAATCAATCAATCAATCAATCAATCAATCAATCAATCAATCGACAAGACCAAACAAGTATTCACAGATGTCCACTGGTTGCATTTCTACCCCTTTCTGCTGACTTTTTAATGGATCAAGAGCATAGTCATGTAGTATGAGATGTTTAGGGACCAGGGGACGTGGGGGAAGGTGAAAGACGGAGCAGGAATGCTCTGAAACTCCGGGGCCGAATGCTTTCCCCATCACTCTTCACAGCCGGAGCAAACACCCTGCTGCGTACTCAAACACACACACAAGGTTCAAGATCAGTGCAATCAAAGTGTTATTTTTCCTCCTTCTCTCCTCCCCCTAGCCCCATGTCCCCCTCTAGTCTGGTCAGAGAGGGGTAATATCAGGCTTAGACATTCTTTGAAAGGTACTCTCCTGTCTGGTCAGAGAGGGGTAATATCAGGCTTAGACATTCTTTGAAAGGTACTCTCCTGTCTCGGAGGAGAGGGGTAATATCAGGCTTAGACAGTTTGAAAGGTACTCTCCTGTCTGGTCAGAGAGGGGTAATATCAGGCTTAGACAGTCTTTGAAAGGTACTCTCCTGGCTCAGAGGAGAGGGGTAATATCGGGCTTAGACAGTTTGAAAGGTACTCTCCTGGCTGGGAGGAGAGGGAAAGGTACTCTCCTGGCTGGGAGGAGAGGGGTATCAGGCTTAGACAGTTTGAAAGGTACTCTCCTGGCTGGGAGGAGAGGGGTAAGACAGTTTGAATCGGGGGAGGAGAGGGGTAATATCTTAGACAGTCTTTGAAAGGTACTCTCCTGGCTCAGAGGAGAGGGGTAATATCAGGCTTAGACAGTTTGAAAGGTACTCTCCTGGCTGGGAGGAGTGAAAACAGTAACACCAACCGGCACTTCATTTTTGCGGCACCCTGCTGATGTGAGCTATGCAGCTAGAGGGGGACCCTTCCTGACAGGAAGAGGGGCCTAGTGGCCAGGGGGACCTCCTAAAATTGAGCGGATTTTTAATTTGGCACCAGGCTGTTTTACTGTGAGTCTGCTCAGGCTCGGGGGGGGGTGCAAAACGGCGAGAGTAAATTGGGATTATTTATACGTGAACATAATCCTGTTTCAAATAAAGATATTTTTTTACCTGACATGCAGAGTGGAGACTGACAGGCAGTCAGGTGTTATCTTACCTTCCAGGTTCCAAACTCATAAGGGTTTGGAATGTACTTGTCTCGGTCTCGTATCAGTGTCTGTGCTTGTCAGCTTGTGTACATGGTGAAATATAGTACTATGGTTCACCCTTTGAGAAAAGTGTGGAGTGAAAATGATTTCCTTCTTTGGAGAAACAAAATTGTACTGCCTTACACAGAATTTACATTCGACTCATTTAGCAGACACTCTTATCCAGAGGAATTTACAGGAGCAATTAGGATTAAGAGCCTTGCTCATGGGCACATCAGCAGATCTTTCACCTGGTTGGCTCTGGGATTTAAACCAACAACCTTTCGGTTACTGGCCCAACGCCCTTAACCGCTCGCCTACCTGCCGCTCGAGCAGTGACCTCTACGCCGACACAGTCTTGCACAAAAGCCGAAACAGAACTTAATTTGTACATGAGTAGAGTAGTACATATGCCATCATGTTACCAATAATTGTACACTCCTGCCCACCCTCCTCCCCCACCACCTTCTCTCAATGTACACCATTGTAGTTGACTCCCCCACCTCTCTATGCACAGGATGGTGGTTGACTCCTCTCTCCACACCTCTATGTACAGGATGGTAGTTGACTCCTTCCCTCCACACCTCTCTATGTACAGGATGGTGCTTGACTCCTCCCTCCACACCTCTATGTACAGGATGGTGCTTGACTCCTCCCTCCACACCTCTCTATGTACAGGATGGTAGTTGACTCCTCCCTCCACACCTCTCTATGTACAGGATGGTAGTTGACTCCTCCCTCCACACCTCTATGTACAGGATGGTGGTTGACTCCTCCCTCCACACCTCTCTATGTACAGGATGGTAGTTGACTCCTCCCTCCACACCTCTCTATGTACAGGATGGTAGTTGACTCCTCCCTCCACACCTCTATGTACAGGATGGTAGTTGACTCCTCCCTCCACACCTCTCTATGTACAGGATGGTGGTTGACTCCTCCCTCCACACCTCTCTATGTACAGGATGGTGGTTGACTCCTCCCTCCACACCTCTCTATGTACAGGATGGTGGTGACTCCTCCTCCACACCTCTATGTACAGGATGGTGGTTGACTCCTCCCTCCACACCTCTCTATGTACAGGATGGTAGTTGACTCCTCTCCACACCTCTCTATGTACAGCAGGGTAGTTGACTCCTCTCTATGTACAGGATGGTAGTTGATTCCTCTCCATACCTCTATGTACAGGATGGTAGTTGACTCCTCCCTCCACACCTTTCTATGTACAGGATGGTAGTTGACTCCTCCCTCCACACCTCTCTATGTACAGGATGGTAGTTGACTCCTCCCTCCACACCTCTATGTACAAATCAAATCAAATCAAATTGTATTTGTCACATACACATGGTTAGCAGATGTTAATGCGAGTGTAGCGAAATGCTTGTGCTTCTAGTTCCGACAATGCAGTGATAACCAACAAGTAATCTAACTAACAATTCCAAAACTACTGTCTTATACACAGTGTAAGGGGATAAGGAATATGTACATAAGGATATATGAATGAGTGATGGTACAGAGCAGCATACAGTAGATGGTATCGAGTACAGTATATACATATGAGATGAGTATGTAGACAAAGTGGCATAGTTAAAGTGGCTAGTGACATAAGAATGCAGTCGATGATCTAGAGTACAGTATATACATATGCATATGAGATGAATAGTGTAGGGTAAGTAACATTATATAAGGTAGCATTGTTTAAAGTGGCTAGTGATATATTTACATCATTTCCCATCAATTCCCATTATTAAAGTGGCTGGAGTTGGGTCAGTGTCAATGACAGTGTGTTGGCAGCAGCCACTCAATGTTAGTGATTGCTGTTTAACAGTCTGATGGCCTTGAGATAGAAGCTGTTTTTCAGTCTCTCGGTCCCAGCTTTGATGCACCTGTACTGACCTCGCCTTCTGGATGATAGCGGGGTGAACAGGCAGTGGTTCGGGGTGGTTGATGTCCTTGATGATCTTTATGGCCTTCCTGTAACATCGGGTGGTGTAGGTGTCCTGGAGGGCAGGTAGTTTGCCCCGGTGATGCGTTGTGCAGACCTCACTACCCTCTGGAGAGCCTTTTACGGTTGAGGGCGGAGCAGTTGCCGTACCAGGCGGTGATACAGCCCGCCAGGATGCTCTCGATTGTGCATCTGTAGAAGTTTGTGAGTGCTTTTGGTGACAAGCCGAATTTCTTCAGCCTCCTGAGGTTGAAGAGGCGCTGCTGCGCCTTCTTCACGACGCTGTCAGTGTGAGTGGACCAATTCAGTTTGTCTGTGATGTGTATGCCGAGGAACTTAAAACTTGCTACCCTCTCCACTACTGATCCATCGATGTGGATAGGGGGTGTTCCCTCTGCTGTTTCCTGAAGTCCACAATCATCTCCTTAGTTTTGTTGACGTTGAGTGTGAGGTTATTTTCCTGACACCACACTCCGAGGGCCCTCACCTCCTCCCCTGTAGGCCGTCTCGTCGTTGTTGGTAATCAAGCCTACCACTGTTGTGTCGTCCGCAAACTTGATGATTGAGTTGGAGGCGTGCATGGCCACGCAGTCGTGGGTGAACAGGGAGTACAGGAGAGGGCTCAGAACGCACCCTGTGGGGCCCCGTGTTGAGGATCAGCGGGGAGGAGATGTTGTTGCCTACCCTCACCACCTGTGGGCGGCCCGTCAGGAAGTCCAGTACCCAGTTGCACAGGGCGGGGTCGAGACCCAGGGTCTCGAGCTTGATGACGAGCTTGGAGGGTACTATGGTATTGAATGCCGAGCTGTAGTCGATGAACAGCATTCTCACATAGGTATTCCTCTTGTCCAGGTGGGTTAGGGCAGTGTGCAGTGTGGTTGAGATTGCATCGTCTGTGGACCTATTTGGGCGGTAAGCAAATTGGAGTGGGTCTAGGGTGTCAGGTAGGGTGGAGGTGATATGGTCCTTGACTAGTCTCTCAAAGCACTTCATGATGACGGAAGTGAGTGCTACGGGCGGTAGTCGTTTAGCTCAGTTACCTTAGCTTTCTTGGGAACAGGAACAATGGTGGCCCTCTTGAAGCATGTGGGAACAGCAGACTGGTATAGGGATTGATTGAATATGTCCGTAAACACACCGCCAGCTGGTCTGCGCATGCTCTGAGGGCGCGGCTGGGGATGCCGTCTGGGCCTGCAGCCTTGCGAGGGTTAACACGTTTAAATGTCTTACTCACCTCGGCTGCAGTGAAGGAGAGACCGCATGTTTTCGTTGCAGGCCGTGTCAGTGGCACTGTATTGTCCTCAAAGCGGGCAAAAAAGTGATTTAGTCTGCCTGGGAGCAAGACATCCTGGTCCGTGACTGGGCTGGGTTTCTTCTTGTAGTCCGTGATTGACTGTAGACCCTGCCACATGCCTCTTGTGTCTGAGCCATTGAATTGAGATTCCACTTTGTCTCTGTACTGACGCTTAGCTTGTTTAATAGCCTTGCGGAGGGAATAGCTGCATTGTTTATATTCTGACATATTACCAGACACCTTGCCCTGATTAAAAGCAGTGGTTCGCGCTTTCAGTTTCACGCGAATGCTGCCATCAATCCACGGTTTCTGGTTTGGGAATGTTTTTATCGTTGCTATGGGAACGACATCTTCGACGCACGTTCTAATGAACTCGCACACCGAATCAGCGTATTCGTCAATATTTCCATCTGACGCAATACAAAACATGTCCCAGTCCACGTGATGGAAGCAGTCTTGGAGTGTGGAGTCAGCTTGGTCTGACCAGCGTTGGACAGACCTCAGCGTGGGAGCCTCTTGTTTTAGTTTCTGCCTGTAGGCAGGGATCAGCAAAATGGAGTCGTGGTCAGCTTTTCCGAAGGGGGCGGGGCAGGGCCTTATATGCGTCGCGAAGTTAGAGTAACAATGATCCAAGGTTTTACCACCCCTGGTTGCGCAATCGATATGCTGGTAAAATTTAGGAGTCTTGTTTTCAGATTAGCTTTGTTAAAATCCCCAGCTACAATGAATGCAGCCTCCGGATAAATGGTTTCCAGTTTGCAAAGAGTTAAATAAAGTTTGTTCAGAGCCATCGATGTGTCTGCTTTGGGGGGATATATACGGCTGTGATTATAATCGAGGAGAATTCTCTTGGAAGATAATGCGGTCTACATTTGATTGTGAGGAATTCTAAATCAGGTGAACAGAAGGATTTGAGTTCCTGTATGTTTCCTTCATCACACCATGTCTCGTTAGTCATGAGGCATACGCCCCCGCCACTCTTCTTACCAGAAAGATGTTTGTTTCTGTCGGCGCCATGCGTGGAGAAACCCGTTGGCTGCACCGCCTCGGATAGCGTCTTCCCAGTAAGCCATGTTTCTGTGAAGCAGAGAACGTTGCAGTCTCTGATGTCCCTCTGGAATGCTACTCTTGCTCGGATTTCGTCAACCTTGTTGTCAAGAGACTGGACATTGGCAAGAAGAATGCTGGGGAGTGGTGCGCGATGTGCCCTTTTTCGGAGTCTGACCAGAACACCGCCTCGTTTCCCTCTTTTTCGGAGTCGTTTCCTTGGGTCGCTGCATGCGATCCATTCCGTTGTCCTGTTTGTAAGGCAGAACACCGGATCCGCGTCGCGGAAAACATATTCTTGGTCGTACTGATGGTGAGTTGGCGCTGATCTTATATTCAGTAGTTCTTCTCGACTGTATGTAATGAAACCTAAGATGACCTGGGGTACTAATGTAAGAAATAACACGTAAAAAAACAAAAAACTGCATAGTTTCCTAGGAACGCGAAGCGAGGCGGCCATCTCAGTCGGCGCCGGAAGTCGGCGCCTCCACACCTCTCTATGTACAGGATGGTAGTTGACTCCTCCCTCCACACCTCTCTATGTACAGGATGGTGGTTGACTCCTCCCTCCACACCTCTCTGTGCAGGATGGTGGTTGACTCCTCCCTCCACACCTCTCTATGTACAGCAGGGTAGTTGACTCCTCCCTCCACACCTCTCTATGTACAGCAGGGTAGTTGACTCCTCCCTCCACACCTCTATGTACAGGATGGGAGTTGACCCCTCTCCACACCTCTCTATGTACAGGATGGTAGTTGACTCCTCTCTCCACACCTCTCTATGTACAGCAGGGTAGTTGACATCTCTCTATGTACAGGATGGTAGTTGACTCCTCTCTCCACACCTCTATGTACAGCAGGGTAGTTGACTCCTCCCTCCACACCTCTATGTACAGGATGGGAGTTGACCCCTCTCCACACCTCTCTATGTACAGGATGGTAGTTGACTCCTCCCTCCACACCTCTCTATGTACAGGATGGTAGTTGACTCCTCTCTCCAAACCTCTATGTACAGCAGGGTAGTTGACATCTCTCTATGTACAGGATGGTAGTTGACTCTTCTCTCCACACCTCTCTATGTACAGCAGGGTAGTTGACTCCTCCCTCCACACCTCTATGTACAGGAGGGATGTAGTGATAAGTGCTGTAAGGTTGGATGTCCTGACAGACTACTCAGACAATAACCAGTGACCTACAGGACACAGACAGCGCTGCTGGCTGATTTATCTGACAGACGCCTCTCTGATAGTGGACTGTCCTGTGTCCAATGAGATGATTTATCAGAGTGGAGAGTGGAGGAGAGAGGAGACTAGCTTAGCACACGTATGCACATAAACAGACGCACACACACACACAGAGCCCTTTAACTGAGTCAGCATTATCAGTGTTGTGGATGGAAACCTTTTTAAGTGATGCACCTTTGAAGGCTGTAGATCCGACATGGTGACAGAGAGAAGCTAGGCCACTGTTCGTTGTCATGGAGAGAGCCTGTCACAGCAAATTAAGGGCGTTGTCGGTGAGGAGAGAGGCCTTGCGGAGAGAGCGCTGTGCTCGGACTGACGGAGTCTCAGAGATGATAGTCACATAATACCCAACAAGTCTCAGCTTTGAAGGATCCATCGCAAGCAATTACCTGAGAGGAACAGGATGTCTTGATACTCCGCTTGGGGAGCTGGATCAGAGCCATCTCTTCCATCCCTCCTTTTAGTCCAAAGGATTTGACTTAACAATGAGCGTGGATGCAGTTCCTCATCAACCCAAAGTTAGATTGTCATCCAAACGAAAATAACATTTCTGGTTGACTTACTAAAAAGCCCACGGATGCCAGAAAACCAATGAGTTAATTGAAACATTAAACAGCTAAATGAAATGCCTTCCTTTATCAACAACCTTGGAAACAACAACTGGACCTACGGTACAGGATACTACATCTACACGACTGAACCTCATCCTAGAGAGAGAAATGCTGGATCTATCACTAGGTAGTGTTCAAGCCATGTTTATGAAACCACGCCATTATTCCATCACTTTGTATATGCTGATCAATACAACCACAAGAGACCAAGCAATGAAGCAATAACGTCTCTGACATTAATGTCTCTGATCTCAGATCAAAATGGATCTTTAATTGGGTAGAGTAGCGTTCTTTACAGACGGGGTCCTATCAAACAGTGGTTTAGTATCCCCTCCTCAATGCCAGGCTGAAGTGGCCCTGTGTTGTATGTCTCATACGAGGCGTGATTAAAAACTCCTCTGTGGCCCCTAGCCTCTCGACCTCTGACCCCGGTCCCACTCCATCTCAACCCCTCAGGAAATTAATAAAACATTTCAGACATGATAGCTATCGCATCGTGCCATCATGGATGAGAAGGATGAAGTGAGAGGAGGGGGGAAGAGAGAAATCTATCAAAATCATCTCAATCTCCTCCCGCGGACCAACGCTTGGGGCTCGCTCATTGGGGTCTACATTCTCAAGATGGCCGCCGATTGAAGCGCTTCCTGTGGGGTTCAAGAGCATTTCCTGTGCCGGAGGGCCCTGCGGCTGGCGTATATAACATCATCAATCACTCCCTGCCTGCCTTTCTTTCTCTCACTTTCCCAGTCAGAGAGAGAGGGGAAACAGAGGTGCACGCAAATCACAGGAAAAAAAAAATGTAATTATCGCCACAACACAAGTCTGGCTGGAATTTAACCCAGGGAAGAAAAACAGATCTCTCTCTCTCTCTCTCTCTCATATATATATATATATATATATCAAGGTAGATCATATCACCAACACCCCCTCCCTCCTCCTTTCCACACAACAACACAATTACATTTGCTTCGGCTGTGAGAGAATTTGGTTGGATGATTTACTGAAGCAATCAACGCCATCTTGGACCGTTCCCTTTTCCCATAGAGAGAGAAAGTCATAATGCTTCAGAGAGACAGAAAGAGAGAGAGCGAGAGAGACTAGTGGGACTGGAGGCCAGGGGCCCTCTTTCTCTCGGTCGGCAATCACCAGATTCTGCCTTTGATTATATTAGCATTAAACAACACCCTGACAGATATGACAAATAGGGGCATTAGAGCATGTCATTTATTCTCCACTCCTCCCTCTCTCCAGAACCGCTAGGTTCACTTCCCCCCCCGACGTCCCCGCACCCCACTAGCCCACATCCACACTGCCCCGGTGACACCAGAGCGGATGTGTAATCTCTCTAGATTACCTCTTTGGAGAACAAGTGAAGTGAATAATGGGAAGTAAATGGGATGGAGGGGAGGAGGAGGGGAGGAAAAGGGGAGGAGGAGGAAAAGGCAGATGAAAGGCGGTGTGTCTTTTTAAAATAAAACAGATTAAAAAAGCGCAGTGCGGTCTGAGAGAGAGGTGTCATTAATCAATTGTGTTTTCTGTTTTTTTGTGGTGTTGAGTGGTGTTTTAAATAGGAAACCCCTCTTCTGCTAACAAACAAGGCCCAGCGGGGATACAGTTATTATCCTGCATCTTTGGTGGTGTGAGTGTGTCTCTGCACTGTGGGGGTGTGAGTGTGTCTCTGCACTGTGGGGGTGTGAGTGTGTGTCTCTGCACTGTGGGGGGTGTGAGTGTGTGTCTCTGCACTGTGGGGTGTGAGTGTGTGTCTCTGCACTGTGGGGGTGTGTGTATGTCTCTGCACTGTGGGGGTGTGAGTGTGTCTCTGCACTGTGGGGGTGTGTGTGTCTCTGCACTGTGGGGGTGTGTGTGTGTCTCTGCACTGTGGGGGTGTGTGTGTGTCTCTGCACTGTGGGGTGTGTGTGTGTCTCTGTACTGTGGGGGTGTGAGTGCATTTGGTTGGGTACTTGTCGGTATAGGAGCAGTGTATGTGTTCTTACAAGCCTATAAGGAAATAGTATGTTTGTGATTATGTACGAGGTGTGTCTCTCATCCATGTGTAACACACTGTGTGTGGGTGTGTTTGTATGTGTGTGAATGGGTGCTTGTGTATTTCTGTGTCCTTGTGTGTATTTCTGTGTCCTTGTGTGCATGTGTGTGTGCGCATGTGTGTGTGCGCGTGTGTTTGCCTGCCTGAGCGTGTGCGGTATATCCATGAATGTAAATGTCCAGTCAGGACCAGCAGACCATGGCCTCCCCTGATCCCTGCTCCCACCATTAGCTGTGTGATCTATCTCCAGTTTATTGACACCCAGCCCATTGATCTACTGCTGCACCACACCTGCTATGATTCCTTCATCTGTATTAATGAATCCTCCATCAGCGCCACACTAAATAAACTTGGACACAGAACACAACCAAACAGAAGGGGAGGCTGCTAACCGGAATCAATGCAAAGCAGAATTTCCCTCCTCATCAGGTTGGCCCCAGCCACAGAGGAACGCTGAGGGCCACCGGGCCGACGCTAAGGGTCAAAGGTGGACGGACAGGTCGGGAACCCTTGACCTTAAGGCCAATATCAGCGGCCATTAAAGATGCCTTCTCATCATTTGGAGAAAGGGAGCGAGAGATTGGGGTGACTGTGGAATGGCCTGAGGGGAGGTGAGGAGGAGAGATTGAAGAGATGGTTCCTCCATCTCTCCATCCTGGAGTTACTGCACTCAAGGTGAGGACGATAGGGACGATAACTCAGATGGGGTGAAGAGGAGGAGGGATAGAGAGGGAGGGAAGGAAAGAGAGAGGTGGAGGTAGAGAGAGACAAAGATGGAAGACTTGCCTGAGAACAGAGCAGCATGACCAGCTCTACCACCGAACTGCTGGACTTCATACACACCAGACCTGGAGAAAGAGAGGAGGCGAGAAAGACAGAGAGAGAGAGGACATGGAGAGCGTGGAGTTCACTGCCATGACCTTCTGCACACTAGTAGACGTGTGTAGTAGTGTGTGCACGCTCCAATGACACACAAACACAATCTGACCAGAAGTACCTAATCCGGCGACATCTGCATGGGGACAGAGTAGTATTGATGTGGCCTAATGAATGGACATGATGTTACTGTAAACTAATACATATTGGGCCTTGTATTACAGGCTGAGACGTGGTTCAGCATATGTCTCATTGATCCTATAGTGGTAGAAGGTCTGAGGGGAAGAGGGGGCAGGGGGTGGGGGCAGTGGAGGGGGCAGGGGGTGGGGGCAGTGGAGTGGCCAGGGTTCATTTCATATGCAGAGAGGAAAAGGGACAGTGACCTCTGCATTCTCAGTTACTCTGGTCTGTGCACGCCCACGCACACACGCATGTATGGACACACACGCATAATCCCCCCCACACTCCAACACACCCACCCACAACCCCCCCCACACACACAAATCCCTAACCCCCTCACCCCCCTGCAGCTATCAATCAACTTTCCATTTTGTTTGGTGGCAGTAGACATCCCAAACACTCCCATTAGTGGGCTGACCCCTGACCCAGGCCTCTAGGACCCACCCCTCCCCTCCCTGTACCGCAGCACAGCTACAATCAGTTAGTTAAAACTGATCCACTCTATTGAGGCCTTTACCAGCCTTGATGTCATTACCAAAGGGCCTGTGTTAGTGCTGTTCAGATGAAGCGTGAGAAATGTCCCGTAATTCTGCAGTGTGTATACTAGTGTGGCTGTGTCTGAGGGTGGGATGGTAGGTTTAGCCCTCAGATCATTGACAGTCAGGTCGGAAATCTAGAGAAACCTTTTATTGGGATAAGTGGTTCATATAAAAGACGAGTTTGATATCATTAGAATCTAGTGTGTGTGTGTATGTGTGAGTGTGTGTAAGGACTTTGTGACATCTGCTGATGTAAAGAGGGCTTTATAAATGCATTTGATTTGTGTGGAAATCCATGTGGTCCATGATGCTCTCTAGACGGGTACTTACTGGTGCCCTCGATGAGGAGCTCCTGTCCGTGACTACCCAGCAGGGTGCGAGAGAGGAAGGGGGCAAAGTCCACAAAGATCTCTCTCAGTAGGGGGGCAGCCTTATCCAGAGCATGCTCCAGCCTCTCTGAGATACTGAGGGGAAGATTAGACACTCATATTCAAACACATGCACGTTACATGTTTACATCAATACGTCAGCGCCCGGCAAATATGTAGAATAGAATATTCAAATGCATAGAGGTGACTTTATAACTGAAATTAATCCACAAAGCAGCAGCTAAAACCACTACAGAATCCACAATATTGTCTTACATCACAACACAAATAGACAAAAATTAAGAATGTGTGTGTGTGTATCACCTCATACTGGGGGCTGTGTCCCGGGTCATTGGGGACAACGTGGGGACAGATGGCAGGTTGGTGCTGGCTGATCCTGGTGGAAACCAGAGAGCCTCATTATTAATCTGGGAGCAGGACAGGACAGTAGACACACACACACACACACACACACACACACACACACACACACACACACACACACACACACACACATACACACCTGGTTTCCTCATCCACCTCAATGCATTTCTACATAAAGGAAGGAGTGGAGTATAAATGTGGTTTCTGGAGATAATCCAGTGGTTCATTATTAGCATCATTATCAGAATCAGTATCATTAATAGTATCATTATTAGCATCATTATCAGTATCAGTATCATTAATAGTATCATTATTAGCATCATTATCAGAATCAGTATCATTAATAGTATCATTATTAGCATCAGTATCATTATTAGCATCATTATCAGTATCAGTAGCATCATTTGTATCATTATTAGCATCATTATCAGTATCATTAGTAGCAGTATCGTTATTAGTATCAGTATCATTATTAGTATCAGTATTAGTATCAATATCATTATTCGTATCAGTATCATTATTCGTATCAGTATCAGTATTCGTATCAATATCATTATAGGTATCAGTATTATTAGTATCCGTATCATTATAAGTATCATTATTAGCATCAGTATCATTATTCGTATCAGTATCATTATAAGTATCAGTATCATTATTCGTATCAGTATCATTATTCGTATCAGCACCATTATTCGTATCAGTACCATTATTCGTATCAGCACCATTATTAGTATCAGCACCATTATTAGTATCAGTATAAGTATCATTATTAGCATCAGTATCATTACTCGTATCAGTATCATTATTCGTATCAGTATCATTATTCATAGCAGTATCAGTATCATTATTAGTATCAGTACCATTATTAGTATCAGTATCATTATCATTATTCGTATCAGTATCATTATTAGTATCAGTATCATTATTAGTATCAGTACCTTTATTAGTATCAGTACCATTATTTGTACCGGCATCAGTATTAGTATCAGTATTAGTACCAGCATCAGTATTAGTATCAGTATCATTATTAGTATCAGTACCATTATTCGTATCAGCACCATTATTAGTATCAGCACCATTATTAGTATCAGTATAAGTATCATTATTAGCATCAGTATCATTATTCGTATCAGTATCATTATTCGTAGCAGTATCAGTATCATTATTAGTATCATTATTAGTATCAGTATCATTACTCGTATCAGTATCCTTATTCGTATCAATATCATTATTCGTAGCAGTATCAGTATCATTATTAGTATCATTATTAGTATCAGTACCATTATTTGTACCGGCATCAGTATTAGTATCAGTATTAGTACCAGCATCAGTATTAGTACCAGTATCAGTATTAGTATCAGTATCATTATTAGTATCAGTATCATTATTAGTACCAGCATCAGTATTAGTACCAGCATCAGTATTAGTACCAGTATTAGTATCAGTATCATTATTAGTATCATTATCATTATTAGTATCATTATTATCAGTATTATTAATAGTATCATTAATAGTATCATTAATAGTATCATTATTAGTATCATTATTATCAGTATCATTATTAGTATCATTAATAGTATCATTATCAGTATCATTATCAGTATCATTATTAGTATCAGTATCATTATTAGTATCAGTATCATTATTAGCATCATTATCAGTATCATTATTAGTATCAGTATCATTATTAGCATCATTATTAGTATCAGTAGCATTATTAGTATCAGTATCATTATTAGCATCATTATCATCATCATTATTAGTATCAGTATCATTATTAGCATCATTATTAGTATCAGTATCATTATTAGTATCATTATCATCATCATTATTAGTATCAGTATCATTATTAGTATCATTATCATTATTATTAGTATCAGTATCATTATTAGCATCATTATCATCATCATTATTAGCATCATTATTAGTATCAGTATCATTATTAGTATCAGTATCATTATTAGTATCATTATTAGTATCAGTATCATTATTAGTATCAGTATCATTATTAACATCATTATTAGTATCAGTATCATTATTAGTATCATTATTAGTATCAGTATCGTTATTAGTATCAGTAGCATTATTAGTATCAATATCATTATTAGCATCATTATCAGTATCATTATTAGTATCAGTAACATCATTATTAGTATCAGTATCATTATTAGTATCAGCATCATTATTATCATCATTATTAGCATCATTATTAGTATCAGTAGCATTATTAGTATCAGTACCATATTAGCATCATTATTAGCATCATTATTAGTATCAGTATCATTATTAGTATCAGTATCATTATTAGTATCAGTACCATATTAGCATCATTATTAGCATCATTATTAGTATCATTAGTAGCATTATTAGTATCAGTACCATATTAGTACATCATCAGTATTAGTAGCATCATTATTAGTATCAGTATCATTATTAGTATCAGTATCATTATTAGTATCAATATCATTATTAGCATCATTATTAGCATCATTATCAGTATCGTTATTAGTATCAGTATCATTATTAGTACCAGCATCAGTATTAGTACCAGCATCAGTATTAGTATCAGTATCATTATTAGTACCAGCATCAGTATTAGTATCAATATCATTATTCATATCAATATCATTATTAGCATCATTATCAGTATCATTATTAGCATCATTATTAGTATCAGTATCATTATTAGCATCAGTATCGTTATTAGTATCAGTATCATTATTAGTACCGGCATCAGTATTAGTATCCGTATTAGTATCAATATCATTATTCATATCAATATCATTATTCGTATCAATATCATTATTCGTATCAGTATCATTATTCGTATCAGTATCATTATTAGTATCAGTATCGTTATTGGTATCAGTAGCATCATTATTATCATCATTATTAGTATCAGTATAGTTATTAGTATCAGTATCATTATTAGTATCAGTATCATTATTAGTATCATACATTATTAGCATCATTATTAGTATCAGTATCATTATTAGTATCAGTATCATTATTAGTATCAGTAGCATTATTAGTATCAGTAGCATTATTAGCATCATTATTAGCATCATTATTAGTATCAATATCGTTATTAGTATCAGTATCGTTATTAGTATCAGTATTAGTATCAGTACCATTACTAGTCTGATAGCAGGATATGACAATACATTGGCCCTCCTCCACACCAATACATTACTGCACTGAAGGAACGAGTGCCTCAATAAATCTGTTTTGAGGGTTTCCATTCTAATGTTCCAGAACGGGTGGATGTATGTGTGTGTGGATAAGTGTAGTGTAATTGTCTGGTGTTAGATAGTGGATGATGTAGAGCTGCCTCCGTACAGCTTCCTTCCACTTAGGCACAGATCATTTTGTTCATGTATGGCCTAATTAATGCTACATTCATCAGGGAATATTCATGCAGATTGTTTTTACAAACCAGCATGGATATTAGCAGGTTTTTCTTTTACACACCACTATGCATACAGGATTTGTTTGCCTTTTGAGCTGATTTTGGACTGAACAATTTCAAAATGTTCCGGTAAATAATTAAAATTATTTTATATAAAGTAAGCAAAAAAGTATACTTTTTTTAATTAACACATTTGCTTTCATCGCTTTGGGCGCATATTCATGAAATGACTTCCAGATGCTTTACGACACCGTCCTCGCGGCAGAGACACACGAGTCTATAACGTCTACAAAGCACAACGTTTGATTGATCTGGCAATAAATTCTATTTCACTGTCGCCCATAAATTCCATAATGCCCGGCAGAATACATGGAGGCGAATCCTCTGGTGTTCGGTGGGCTTGTTTTCCCAGCCGTAAGGGAAGGTCTCAGAGCGGGGATAACTCTTAGGGAATGACAGGCTGTGGACTGGAATGTGTGTGTGTGGACACGGGGCCCCGTCTTTAAGCACCACTGTGCTGTGTGGCCCGTTGAGAGGCTCCTGGTGGACATGAAGTAGCTCCTTCAAACAGTGGAGGAGTAAATTAACTTCTCTCTATTAATCCTCCCACTGGCCCCCCTTAAACACACACACACACACACACACACACACACTCCTCTCAAAACGCACACACACTTACGCAAACATTTCCCACCTAAAACACACACACACACATATAAAACATGCTCTATCCACACACAGAACATGAAAGGAAATGTCAATAGGTCTTCTGCCCAGTGTTTACCGACTGTCACCATGGACTAAAGGAGTCCTACTCCACTCAATAGACAAGACTGCATAGAAAACCATGTGGACTTGATATAGTTTATACATGAATCTATGATTCTATAACTTGTTAAGCATAATTTATCATTCATATACACTGTATAATTCCTAGTTCTACGACACACAGATCACTCGTTCTTTACCTAATGTCAACATGGCATTATCACATTTAAGCCAAACCTAAATAAATACCCCATTAAGACAGAATAAAAGTCCGCATTAGTGCTGCAGTCTGAGTACTGTACTATATAGTGTGACAGTGATCCCTGATAACACACTAATCCTGTAATAATGCTGCTCGGTCTGCCTGCTCTGCTGTGTTCCAGGCTAACTGGATTACACAGCGTGGAGGGAACATTCAGAAAGACACACTGAAATACTATCCTACATTTTAGTCATCTAGCAGACGCTCTTATCCAGAGTGACTTACAGGAGCAATGAGGGTTAAGTGCCTTGCTCAAGGGCACATCGGCAGATTTTTCACCTAGTTGGCTCGGGGATTACAGCCCCAACGCTCTTAACCACTAGGCTACCTGCCACCTTATACTGAGGGACTCATCTATGGAACCTAACATAGAAGTACTGCGAAGGCTTAAGGAGGCTGATTAGGGACTGTGGTATCAACACAGGTTTTAGGAAGAGGATAAGACGACTCTTTTACTTTCAGATAAGCTGCAAAGCACATCTTACGTGATATTTTGAAAGTTCAATATCTTGAAAACTTCACTGCGGACAAGCAAAACATTTCGGGACTGTATCAACAGTGGACTAATGAAACAAATGGCAAAACATTTTTTTGACAGGTATTTTCCTTGGGCTTGGCTAGCTGGAATTCTTGGTGTTGTCACCGACTTCTCCTTTGATGCAGCTCTGACGTGCCATCTCCGTAGCATGGTAACCTTACTGCTGGGACACCTAACATACCTCCTAATGTCTGGGACTCACCGGCTGCAGCCTCAGCGGTGGTGCTCTGGGAGGCATCGCCTGTGGAAACCACGGCAACGTTGTTGACTGGTGTCCCGGCGGCCCCACAGCAGCGTGGCTGATGGGACAGGAGTGGAGGAGCCTGGGGACGGAGCCCCGCCCACCTTCTTGGGCGCCACCCGAACGCTTCTGTAAAAGATGAGTAAATATGAAAACGTGTGTTGAATACTATTACACATTAGAAAATCCATTCCTTGAGACATCTGAATAACTAAGGACATAAGAACAGAACTTTTGTCATTCTAGAATATAAACAATAGTGATGTCAGTTTAGTAGGCATACTGCATAGTGAGATGTGATTGATAAGACAGGCTGCAGCATGCGAAAACAACAGTACAGGATCCCATTTAGACAGTAGAGTCATTAGAGGCCTATTTCCCTGACACAGAATATTCAGTAATGGCTGCATCCATCTTGCCTGAAATCGATTGGCTCCCTGCAACACTCACTCAGTAAGTCAGTAAACATTGTGATTTATTAACGGAAGGTCCACCATTACAAATAATATTAAATCTTCAATACATTGTTAGGGATGTGACCACGACAACATACAAAATTGGAAAATGTGGATTCTGGCTCGGAGACAAATGGAGCACACACGACAGAAAAGTAGGAATTCCTGATAAATAAATCTGATATATTTTGGTAATCAGCTGGAAGGAATAGATCATTCAAAGGTATCAGCAGATGAACCTGCTCTTTCTTACACAATATATCTCAAAGAAAAGAAGCTACCGCACATTGTTCTTGCTATGTATCCCATTTGTTTTGAGCCAACAGTTGGGACACAGCCTTTGTAGTGGTTTTACTCCTCTACTATTGTTTTAAACACATGGATAACAGACATGGTCATAGACCCACAGCAGAAGCTGTAGTAAACTACTTTACTCTTAGGATACCTTCGGTTACACTAGGGGTGGGCAACATGCGGCCCGCGGACAGGATGCGGCCCGCAAGCCCATTCATTCTGTGTCCCGCTGGAGGTTTGGTTAGGGGGGGTTTTGGTTAAAAAGCACTCCAGGACACTCTTGAACGTCTACAAATAGATAGAAGGTACGTAGACGTTATAATGACCCTATATGTTTACACTGTATCCCTGTCCTCAAGGTCCCTACTGTATACTATGGGCCAGTGTTGGAGGTCCTGGTCTACCCCCATCCAAAACACAGTGGTCTGTGTAGGTTACAGATGAAGTGGACGTCGATTAAGGCAGGGGGTTTGGGTTAAATGCGGAAGACACATTTCAGTTGAATGCATTCAGTTGTACAACTGACTAGGTCTCCCCCCTTTCCCTGACCAATGCTGTATCACTATATCTCTACAGTATGGGTCCTAGTGTAATACCATACGTAACATATAGTGGTCTGGTGTGCTACTTGAGTCACAGGTTACCAATACCAGTGTATCCCTCTCCCTAGGGGCCAGTGCTGTAGGAGACCTGGTGCTCTCATATCAATAACATCCTTACAGGAAGAGAGCGGAAACAGCGTCTGGATAAAGCTGTCAGTTTAAACTAGGCTCCCTGACAGGCCAGTGGCCCTATCAAAGTAGACCTGGGCCTTCTTATCAGTGCTGACACAGAGGGAGCATGGCCTAATCACTACCTACTGGTCAAACACACACACACACAAACACAGAGAGAGAGAGAAACTCACACACACAGAGAAACACACTCAGAGAGGAGTATGTATACTGGGCTTCAGTAGCTCCGCAGACAGAAAGCTGGCGTTGGTATCAAAGCAGGGCCTGGATGATTTAAGACGGCAGATGACACACATTAGGCTGAAGGTACTTTGGATGTTAAACACTGACTGGTTCTGACCCCGCTGTGATCTATGCTGCAGGATGATACAGTCTGGCTGCAGAAATACCAGCAACGGTTTAGTCTACTGTCTTCACACACACTGTTTAGTACATACAGGTAATGTTTTAGCTACTTCTGCTGAATGCACTTATGTAGGAGACCTGTCCGTTACTATCCGTTCCTCTGGATAAGAGTGTTTTACATAATTTCTCAAATGAAAACAATGTATTCCACAATGATAGTTGTCTTATTTGGTGTTGTAGTCTTATTTCTAGAACAGGGAATTATTGTGGAATACATTGTTTTCATTTGAGAAATTATGCCAAACACTTATGTCCGTAATGTATATTGTAAATTCCTTCCAATCCATCATTGAACAGGAATCAACCTATGCTGGCTATTTTCATGCATATCACAGGTTTATTGCCAATATGTCCGCTCTATAATTGTGGTACTGTATAACCATCTGCGGTTCCAATGTTGAATCTGTGACATTAATATGACTTAAAGGGACAGTTCACCCAAATGACAAAACAAGGTATGACAGCAATCCACACTTTGGTTAAGTTTCCTTGGCATTGTTTACACATGCTAACGCTTTAGCATTTGTGGCACAAATCCCATTTATGTCATGGGACCGATATTAGCATTTTTCGCACATCATGTCCAAATCATTTATAAGCGACTTTGTTGAGCTTCACAATCAATTTGAGATACTTTCGGATGATTTGGCACCAAACAATCGAATATCGGCCCAATGACTTGGATTTGTGCCACAACAGTGCGGATAAAGTTCGGAATGACACAGTTTCATGCGTGCAACATCTAAAAGACCTGCATCATTACACAGAGCTCTGCCATTTCTAAAAGGACCGATTTGTTTATGGAGCCTTTGCTAATGTTAATACGTGGTCCATATAGTGCAGAACGAAAGACGTGTATGGCGTTGTGGGGGGGGATACGTTTCTCAAAACCAAGTGAAATCACACAAAAGAGGACTCTTCTATAACATGCCCTTTACATAAAAAAAATTGAGATTTGGATGTAAACCGTCAACTTCACCTCAGCCCTTAATTAATGGCCCTACTTCTGAACAGTAAAGGACAGAAGAAATAGGAATTAATACGCTAGCTAATTAGCCTCGGCTCACAGTCAAAAACCCACCCACTATTCTGCTTTACGCTTAACCTATTTGTAGATGGAACAATCAAATGGGAGGACTCTCCAGGACCCTAGCTTGCTAAGCAGTAACTTTATACACAGGCGCTCACTTTCTCACTCACACTTTCAGCCTGTAAGCACATTCCTCCATTCAACTCTTAGGAATAGCAGAGATTAATGAAATTGCTTGTGTTTACAAGGCGGCAAGCCTGGTTATTGGTTAAAACCTCTAAATTATTCAGGCCCTGACAACCCGAAGCCCAGAGAGCCCAGAGCTTTGCTTCTCCCAGCTCCTCTCCTGGTCGTGGGTTTAACAGTAACAGCCAAGCACCTGCTCTGACGGCTGATTAATCGACAGGGGCGTGGGGCTCAACGATAAGTGTAGCTAATAACCTAACTGAATAATTTAAAGGCCTGAGTTGCTGGGGAACAGATGGAGAACCTAACACTGAACCCCAACCCTGTACCGCCACCCACACCCACACCCCTCCCCATGGGCTTGACATAGCCTGGCTTCTCTTACTCATAACCAGTGCAGAGAACCAGACCATGGTCTCTCCTGTCTCTCTCCCGCCGCTGTCGACACCTCTCTCCCTGGGTGCTTCACATCAGCACCACCCCTGATACTAGTGACTCCCGTCCAATCTAGTCAGTATCTGACCAGCCAGGTTAACTGGATAGGCCTTTACCTTCTGGTATGACTTAGAGTAGACATATCTGGCACTGCCCTTTCTGATGGCCATAGTACAGAGTATGTCAATTATTTAATCATCCAACACGTCACGCAATACTAGCTAAACATGTTCACGTATCGTGTTTTCAAACATGGTTCACACTGCAAAAGAACAACAGGCCATTAGTCAGAATCCACATGGGAATTGTTAAGTGGGCTGAACTATATTTTTAATTCCCAAGTGGACGTTGAGGTTAGCATTAGATTCCCACCACAGATGAGCTTAACAGGACACATTGTAAATATCCAGATGAATGCTAACTGCATGTCTCATACTGTTGCCCCCTCCAGAGAGGCGCCCCCCCCCCCCATTCTCCTGTTTATCCTTATGGCTTATTCATGTAAGGGGATGGGGGTGGGGCCCCAGCAGCTATCTGTCTGTCTGTGTCCCATGCAGTCTGGCTTTGATCTTCCTCCCTCTCCCTGCATGCGGCCCTGTGCATGTGAATCATGCCTCCTGTGTTCTTTATACCCCCACAACAACAACCCCTTCCCAACCTCCAACGGTCTACCCGTCACTTTCAGTCACAGCGTCCGGTTGGACATGGCCTTGATGACATCAGTGATTAAAGACAGTAGTGTTTGGCCTGAGGACAGCAGAGGTGGTGAGAAAGAAGGGAGAGATGAGGCACCCTCCATGTCTCTCCCAGTGTGACAGGGGATCACACTAAAGGTTCCTATTCAAGGAGGCCCATTGTCATCTATCTGGTCTGACAAGTATCTCTGTCATGGCAGTATGCTGTTTGTTGATCACAGTATGTTCAAGTGCCAATGAGCAACTAGCCATGATATTTGCGCTCAATAAATTCCCTTGCAATTCCTTACCACAAAACATCACATTTTCAACATGGCCGATCTTTGCGTTACAAGTCCAACTTACAGCATTCAAAATGCCTTACTAACGCAAATGTCAAACTAACACCCACATTGGCTGCTGTAACATGCCATGTAAATCACACTGTTATTCTTCCTCCCGTAGATGACTGTTTACCGGGGCTCTGGTTAGCATCAGCAAATATTTGTAGACTTTGTCATAACAGGGGCATATCCCCGAGACGAATGTATGTATGGCAGAATCTAGCCTACCGGGCCTCCATCTCTCTGCCTAGTAAATAAATCAGAGTGATACTTCACCTCTGACCCCGGCCATTTTTATCTGGGAGATCCTGCTTTTTCCACGCTCGTAAATTTAAGACCCTGGGACCAGTTATTTGGATGGGGGAAGGCCGGTTGGTTCCCATGTTTTGGCGTAGGTGTCAGTCTGTCTGTCTACACAGGCTGTCTGTCTGCACCGCTGTCACTGAGACGTCCAGGACTTTATGATGAACTACTGCTGTGTGTTTGAGCCTGAGGTACCTGAGCAGAGCTGGGCGATAAGAACAATAATCCATATTGCGATAAATTGCCCTAATTGATGTGATAACAATAACTAAAACGATAGCTTTATAATAGTCATGTACACCACAGTTAAATCATTTACACTACTATTACTAGTTTGATGGTTGTAGCCATTAATTGTCACATTTACAAATCACTCATATTAGCAAATGTATTTCATTTCAAACTTCACATTTTTCTAGAAAAGGCTACTTATCATCATGAACGATATCAGCAAAATGCCTGCGATAAGTGATCGGTGGTGTCAAAAAAACAAAAGTTTATCGTCCCAGCTCCATTCCGGAACCATTTAGTGATCAGATTCATTTATATCATAGAGAAGTCTCTGTTTTATTATTGTCAGAATCATATTAATTTGTTGTCTTAAAAAGATGACTCAACTCTAAAATAAATACTTTCTGGGAACTATTTTAACCATTTCAAATACACCTACATACTTATGCAGTTTGGGTATGCTCTGATGGAATTTCCCTACCATCTGAGTGAAAATGAAAAGCTAAAAGTCTGCACTGTAGAGATTAGAGTAGACCTGAGAGAGAGGAGTAGGGGAGAGCAGAGCCCAGACCTGAACACAGACGGTAGAGATTAGAGTAGACCTGAGAGAGAGGAGTAGGGGAGAGCAGAGCCCAGACCTGAACACAGACGGTAGATATTAGAGTAGACCTGAGAGAGAGAGGAGCAGGGGAGAGCAGAGCCCAGACCTCAACACAGACAGTAGAGAGTAGACCTGAGAGAGAGAGGAGCAGGGGAGAGCAGAGCCCAGACCTCAACACAGACAGTAGAGAGTAGACCTGAGAGAGAGAGGAGCAGGGGAGAGCAGAGCCCAGACCTCAACACAGACAGTAGAGAGTAGACCTGAGAGAGAGAGGAGCAGGGGAGAGCAGAGCCCAGACCTGAACACAGACAGTAGAGAGTAGACCTGAGAGAGAGAGGAGCAGGGGAGAGCAGAGCCCAGACCTCAACACAGAGGGTAGAGAGTAGACCTGAGAGAGAGAGGAGCAGGGGAGAGCAGAGCCCAGACCTGAACACAGACAGTAGAGAGTAGACCTGAGAGAGAGAGGAGCAGGGGAGAGCAGAGCCCAGACCTGAACACAGACGGTAGAGATTAGAGTAGACCTGAGAGAGAGAGGAGCAGGGGAGAGCAGAGCCCAGACCTGAACACAGACAGTAGAGAGTAGACCTGAGAGAGAGAGGAGCAGGGGAGAGCAGAGCCCAGACCTGAACACAGAGCACAGCCACGCAGTAGAGAGTAGACCTGAGAGAGAGAGGAGCAGGGGAGAGCAGAGCCCAGACCTGAACACAGAGCACAGCCACGCAGTAGAGAGCAGAGCCCAGACCTGAACACAGAGCACAGCCACGCAGTAGAGAGCAGAGCCCAGACCTCAACACAGAGCACAGCCACGCAGTAGAGAGCAGAGCCCAGACCTCAACACAGAGCACAGCCACGCAGTAGAGAGCAGGAACCATCAAGATAACCAGGCATCTCCGAGCCAGAGGTTTCAGGGTCTGTGAGGGTAGGAGGATCCTGGTGGGAGATAAAGGTAGAAGACAGAGGAGGGGTGTGCTGACCTGGGAACCCCAGCCCCGGGCCTTCATCTCTGGGTTAGAGGGGCCGGAGCTGCCTGGGCTGGGGCCAGCTGGGGTTCTGACTGGGGCTCCCGTGGCGAGGTAGAGCTGTTACTCTATGCTCTCCAGCTCTCCTCCTCTCCAACGCTAACGGCCCTGGGAGCCGCTCTAATCCCACCAGATATGAGGAGTGCCCAGAGTCCTGACAAAGCATTCCACAGATAAAGAGGCTGAGGATCACAGGGATGCCTCGGAATTCCCACCGATTGGAAGAGGAGTAGTGTGGCGGGGTGGAAGAGGGAGGGGAGGTGATGGAGAAACGCTTTCTTTCTTCCTTGGCATGAGAACCTTGACTAGGTGTCTCTCTTCCTGTGGAGGGGGGGATCTTGTTCTCTCTTTCCCGCTCGCTCGCTCTTTCCCTCTCCCTCGCTCTTTCCCTCTCCCTCGCTCTTTCCCTCTCCCTCGCTCTTTCCCTCTCCCTTTCGCTCTCCCTCGCTCTTTCCCTCTCCCTTTCTCTCTCTTCCTGCTTCCTTTGTGTCTGGTGTGCTACAGGGACATTTCCCCCAAATACAAACCAGACCTCGTCCTCAGTCCGTCCGTCAGCTCTCTCTCACTTAGAGATGTCTGTATAGTCTGTATAGGTACAGTATACCCACCCACACACAGCAGCGCCTTGGGTTCCCACTAAGTCTCTGACCGCTCGCCCCCTCACTCCATAGGGGATCCATCTAGCCAGCTTCTCTTTCCCTTATTATAGTACCAGAGAGACAGACAGCCTAGCCCACGGTGCAGACAGAGAGAAAGAAAGACCGGGAGAGAGAGAGACGAAAAAGAGAAGCTATTAAATATCAGTGACAAGGTGAAAAGAAACAGCTTCCTGCTGGCTGCCACAGAGTCGTCTTTTAGATCACTCTCTCTCTTTCCCCTCTTACTCTCTCTCTCTTCTCTCTGCCTCTGGCAGATGCCTCGATTGTTTTGATGTGTTTTCCTGAAGACAGGTACTTTGTAGCCCTGTTTATTTGTGTTGAGAAGCCACGTCGACAGGCAAACCAGGGAGCTACAGGGATGGGATCGGGGGGGATACAAGAGTTTAAAAAGGGGGTCTGTGATGGTAGTGGGTTTCTGTTGTGATGCTTCCTCGCCTTCACTTAGTACATGTTCATGTTGGACCGTTTCAAGGTAGGGAGTTGAGGGGTTAAGAGCTGTGAGGCTGTGAACCGTGTCAAGAGGTATTTAAAAAGTTAGCAGACTCCGATACAGAGATCAGCCTTTGAGAGACTGACCCCTGATTCTAAAACTCTGTGGCCCACGCACCTGTCAAAGGATCTGAACTGGTTGGGGTTGTTTCCCATAGCAGCTCCCAGGAAGGCCGGCGGCAGAAGGCTGGGGTCCACCATGATGTCATCAGCAGGCGCCGAGACCAGGCTGCGCAGGATGTCCTTCACGTTCTTCCCGCCCCTGGCGTCCGCCGTGGGGTTGTCTCTGTGACCCCTGACCTCTGAGGAGAGGGTGGACAGGGCCTCGGACACGGCGTCGGGCCCCTGGGCGGTGGTGTCCGCCTCGCTGGGGGCCACGGAGCTATGGTCATCCCCGATGCCAGAGTCTCGGCGACGGAGGGACACACTGCTCTCCAGGTCGGCATTACTGTCTGATGGGAGGAATCATTAAAGGAGGTTTATAAACGTTGAGAAAAACCTGAACCTTCTACGTGCTTCAAAAATTACTTTGAGAATCTACTACAGTAATTGTAAACTACTTTAAAGACTATCAACACACCAGTACATTTCAAGGCACAATCAAGACAATTGGAAATTCCATATATAAGTCATGTATAAGAGAGAGATTGACATGTTGAGGGATGGACACTTGGCTAGATGGAGCTCCTCTGCGTAGCTATATGGGTGAGGTGTGTACCTGCGCTCCTGGCAGACTGGCTGCGCTGGGGGAGCTTCTTGTCGTTTTGGGGCTCCAGGATGTCTCGGTACTTGGACACCATGAGAACAGAGATGAAGTAAACCACAGCCAGGGCCAAGAACTGAGCCTGCTTACTGTCCTCCTTTACCCAAACACACACAACATGCAACACAGCTATAATACAGCACACCGCCAGTCTGAAATATGTTTGAGTATGTACAGATGTAGGATCTTAATTTGACCACCCTGTTGCAGAAGAACTGGTGGAGCAATGGAGGATTTTTTTTACTTCTAGTGTATTTAAGGTTTTAATAAGGCTTCTGAAATGTGTAATTTCCACTTTGAAATTTCAGACTTGATTTTCAACATTTCCTGTTGCTGCAGGAACAGTTTCCTGCTGTAGCAAACTGGCTCAAATTAAGATCCTACATCTACACAGTATTTTAAAGAAAATCATGGGGTCTTCCAAAAAGACAGCAATAACAAGTTTTTACAATGCATAGGTACTGTTATTTATTTGAAAAGTTGACTCGTCTCAACCTCAATCTTTATCAAAGCTTTGTAAACTCACGATATCTCTGAAGACCACGGCTCTGAGGCGGTTGATGTCCATTTCCTGTAGCAGACGGTCCATGTCTCTGATGGGAGACATCCCTCCTGTCACAACATCAACAGGGCTCTGCAGGTGTAGAACACACGCACACACAGACACGCAGGCAAGCACACATACAGAGACCGACACGCACAGACACACACATAATAATGTAAGCAACTATTGCTGGTTAATGCTGAAAATACCATCATCGGTTTTTATACTCTACCCACTGTCCAAAACTAGACTTCTCTGTAAGTTGAAGACATCACAAATGATAACGGATTGTCATGGAAGGTGTATGTGTTAGCAGAGGTCAACCTCAACGGCCCATTCCACCACCAGTAGAGTGTTGGAAATCATCCCATGGGAGGTGTATGTGTTAGCAGAGGTCAACCTCAACGGCCCATTCCACCACCAGTAGAGTGTTGGAAATCATCCCATGGGAGGTGTATGTGTTAGCAGAGGTCAACCTCAACGGCCCATTCCACCACCAGTAGAGTGTTGGAAATCATCCCATGGGAGGTGTATGTGTTAGCAGAGGTCAACCTCAACGGCCCATTCCACCACCAGTAGTGTTGGAAATCAACCCATGGAAGGTGTATGTGTTAGCAGAGGTCAACCTCAACGGCCCATTCCACCACCAGTAGAGTGTTGGAAATCATCCCATGGGAGGTGTATGTGTTAGCAGAGGTCAACCTCAACGGCCCATTCCACCACCAGTAGAGTGTTGGAAATCATCCCATGGGAGGTGTATAGTTGGCCAGTCCACATACAGTACAGTATCTGCTCCATTCAGTGGGATGTTGTGTTTCCCCAGTAGCTCGAGTGTTGGAAATCATCCCATGGGAAGTGTATAGTTGGCCAGTCCACATACAGTACAGTATCTGCCACATTCAGTGGGATGTTGTGTTTCCCCAGTAGCTCGAGTGTTGGAAATCATCCCATGGGAGGTGTATAGTTGGCCAGTCCACATACAGTACAGTATCTGCCCCATTCAGTGGGATGTTGTGTTTCCCCAGTAGCTCGAGTGTTGGAAATCATCCCATGGGAAGTGTATAGTTGGCCAGTCCACATACAGTACAGTATCTGCCCCATTCAGTGGGATGTTGTGTTTCCCCTTGAGACTCAGACCCTTAACATAATGGGTTTACCATAGAGCCACTCACTGCATTATGAATGAGACTTTACACACTGGTTTCAGGAAAAAAAACTGTTTTACTGGAAGTCACCATATCAAATCAAAAGGCCAACAATGACAAAGGGCCTTGTCTAGTGTAACATAACAGCAGGCGAAGTAATGCAATAAGATATCAGCTAATGCAATAACAACTCTCTGCTATTACATAGGGAGGATCACAGAGGGATGGGTTCCTGCCGGGGAAGTATTGGGATGCAATGCAAGACAAAGGACGACTTAGAGGGATGCTTACAATTCACTAAGTGCAGCGATCCTATTCAACCTATATACAGGAGGAGAAATGTCATCAATTATGGTGTTTCTCCATGTCTGCTAGGGAGATTGGGAAATGTAAAAAGAAAAATGTATAAACTGTTGTTTTTTTTGGGGGGGGGTATTGCTAGGAAGTCAGGATTCCCGAAATGACAGAAAGAGGAGAGGGAGGGGGAGAAGTGTGTGTGTGTGGGGGGGGGGTCTGACTCAGTGAGGAGGGATGATACTACTTGCCTGCGCGGGCATGGACTTGGAAGCTCCCATGAGGCTGTGCACTGCTTGCTGGCCGCGGGCGCTGTCCTGGCTGGGCTTGAAGTGAGACTGCTGCTGACATTCCAGACAGTTCCTCACAGCCATGGCACACACTGCAGAGAGAGAGATATATTGGAGAGAGAGAAAGAGAGAATGAGAGAGAGAATGAGAGTTGCGGTGGATGTATAAATCAAAGAAAATAGGCTGCGTACACATATTGTGAAGATGTTATCGCAGGTGCAGCAAAATGCTTATGTTTCTAGTGCAGCAAAATGCTTATGTTTCTAGTGCAGCAAAATGCTTATGTTTCTAGTGCAGCAAAATGCTTATGTTTCCAGCTCCAACAGTGCAGGAATACCGAACAATACAAAACAATACACACAAATCCAAAAGGAAAGAAATGAAGGAATATGAGAATGAGCCATGTCTGAGTCCGGAATATAAATATATATGTATATGATGGTGTGTATAGACATTATGAATAGAAAAGGTGTGTACAGCAGTAATTGTATAGGATGAGCCTTGACTAGAATACAGTATATACATATGAAGTGGGTAAAACAGTATGTAAACATTATTAAAGTGACCAGTCTTCATTAACTATGTACATACGGCAGCAGTCTCTTAAGTTTAGGGCAGGGTACTGGGCGGTGGTCAGCTAGTAAGTGTCTAAGTTCAGGGCAGGGTACTAGGCGGTGGTCAGCTAGTAAGTGTCTAAGTTCAGGGCAGGGTACTGGGCGGTGGTCAGCTAGTAAGTGTCTAAGTTCAGGGCAGGGTACTAGGCGGTGGTCAAGTTCAGGGCAGGGTACTGTAAGTGTCTAAGTTCAGGGCAGGGTACTGGGCGGTGGTCAGCTAGTAAGTGTCTAAATTCAGGGCAGGGTACTGGGCGGTGGTCAGCTAGTAAGTGTCTAAGTTCAGGGCAGGGTACTGGGCGGTGGTCAGCTAGTAACAGTGTCTAAGTTCAGGGCAGGGTACTGGGCGGTGGTCAGCTAGTAAGTGTCTAAGTTCAGGGCAGGGTACTGGGCGGTGGTCAGCTAGTAAGTGTCTAAGTTCAGGGCAGGGTACTAGGCGGTGGTCAGCTAGTAAGTGTCTAAGTTCAGGGCAGGGTACTGGGCGGTGGTCAGCTAGTAAGTGTCTAAGTTCAGGGCAGGGTACTAGGCGGTGGTCAGCTAGTAAGTGTCTAAGTTCAGGGCAGGGTACTGGGCGGTGGTCAGCTAGTAACAGTGTCTAAGTTCAGGGCAGGGTACTGGGCGGTGGTCAGCTAGTAACAGTGTCTAAGTTCAGGGCAGGGTACTGGGCGGTGGTCAGCTAGTAAGTGTCTAAGTTCAGGGCAGGGTAATGGACGGTGGTCAGCTAGTAACAGTGTCTAAGTTCAGGGCAGGTTACTGGGCGGTGGTCAGCTAGTAACAGTCTCTAAGTTCAGGGCAGTGGTCAGCTAGTAACAGTGTCAGTTCAGGCAGGTTACTGGGCGGTGGTCAGCTAGTAACAGTGTCTAAGTTCAGGGCAGGTTACTGGGCGGTGGTCAGCTAGTAACAGTCTCTAAGTTCAGGGCAGGGTAATGGACGGTGGTCAGCTAGTAACAGTGTCTAAGTTCAGGGCAGGTTACTGGGCGGTGGTCAGCTAGTAACAGTGTCTAAGTTCAGGGCAGGGTACTGGGCGGTGGTCAGCTAGTAAGTGTCTAAGTTCAGGGCAGGGTACTGGGCGGTGGTCAGCTAGTAAGTGTCTAAGTTCAGGGCAGGGTACTGGGCGGTGGTCAGCTAGTAACAGTGTCTAAGTTCAGGGCAGGGTACTGGGCGGTGGTCAGCTAGTAACAGTGTCTAAGTTCAGGGCAGGGTACTGGGCGGTGGTCAGCTAGTAACAGTGTCTAAGTTCAGGGCAGGGTACTGGGCGGTGGTCAGCTAGTAACAGTGTCTAAGTTCAGGGCAGGGTACTGGGCGGTGGTCAGCTAGTAAGTGTCTAAGTTCAGGGCAGGGTAATGGACGGTGGTCAGCTAGTAACAGTGTCTAAGTTCAGGGCAGGTTACTGGGCGGTGGTCAGCTAGTAACAGTCTCTAAGTTCAGGGCAGGGTAATGGACGGTGGTCAGCTAGTAACAGTGTCTAAGTTCAGGGCAGGTTACTGGGCGGTGGTCAGCTAGTAACAGTGTCTAAGTTCAGGGCAGGGTACTGGACGGTGGGTGGTCAGCTAGTAACAGTGTCTAAGTTCAGGGCAGGGTACTGGGCGGTGGTCAGCTAGTAACAGTGTCTAAGTTCAGGGCAGGGTACTGGGCGGTGGTCAGCTAGTAACAGTCTAAGTTCAGGGCAGGGTACTGGACGGTGGTCAGCTAGTAACAGTGTCTAAGTTCAGGGCAGGGTACTGGGCGGTGGTCAGCTAGTAAGTGTCTAAGTTCAGGGCAGGGTACTGGGCGGTGGTCAGCTAGTAAGTGTCTAAATTCAGGGCAGGGTACTGGGCGGTGGTCAGCTAGTAAGTGTCTAAGTTCAGGGCAGGGTACTAGGCGGTGGTCAGCTAGTAAGTGTCTAAGTTCAGGGCAGGGTACTGGGCGGTGGTCAGCTAGTAACAGTGTCTAAGTTCAGGGCAGGGTACTGGGCGGTGGTCAGCTAGTAACAGTGTCTAAGTTCAGGGCAGGGTACTGGACGGTGGTCAGCTAGTAAGTGTCTAAGTTCAGGGCAGGGTACTAGGCGGTGGTCAGCTAGTAAGTGTCTAAGTTCAGGGCAGGGTAATGGACGGTGGTCAGCTAGTAACAGTGTCTAAGTTCAGGGCAGGTTACTGGGCGGTGGTCAGCTAGTAACAGTCTCTAAGTTCAGGGCAGGGTAATGGACGGTGGTCAGCTAGTAACAGTGTCTAAGTTCAGGGCAAGTTACTGGGCGGTGGTCAGCTAGTAACAGTGTCTATGTTCAGGGCAGGGTACTGGACGGTGGGTGGTCAGCTAGTAACAGTGTCTAAGTTCAGGGCAGGGTACTGGGCGGTGGTCAGCTAGTAACAGTGTCTAAGTTCAGGGCAGGGTACTGGGCGGTGGTCAGCTAGTAACAGTGTCTAAGTTCAGGGCAGGGTACTGGGCGGTGGTCAGCTAGTAAGTGTCTAAGTTCAGGGCAGGGTAATGGACGGTGGTCAGCTAGTAACAGTGTCTAAGTTCAGGGCAGGTTACTGGGCGGTGGTCAGCTAGTAACAGTCTCTAAGTTCAGGGCAGGGTAATGGACGGTGGTCAGCTAGTAACAGTGTCTAAGTTCAGGGCAGGTTACTGGGCGGTGGTCAGCTAGTAACAGTCTCTAAGTTCAGGGCAGGGTAATGGACGGTGGTCAGCTAGTAAGTGTCTAAGTTCAGGGCAGGGTACTGGGCGGTGGTCAGCTAGTAAGTGTCTAAGTTCAGGGCAGGGTACTGGGCGGTGGTCAGCTAGTAACAGTGTCTAAGTTCAGGGCAGGGTACTGGGCGGTGGTCAGCTAGTAACAGTGTCTAAGTTCAGGGCAGGGTACTGGACGGTGGTCAGCTAGTAAGTGTCTAAGTTAAGGGCAGGGTACTAGGCGGTGGTCAGCTAGTAAGTGTCTAAGTTCAGGGCAGGGTACTGGGCGGTGGTCAGCTAGTAACAGTGTCTAAGTTCAGGGCAGGGTACTGGGCGGTGGTCAGCTAGTAACAGTGTCTAAGTTCAGGGCAGGGTACTGGGCGGTGGTCAGCTAGTAACAGTGTCTAAGTTCAGGGCAGGGTACTGGGCGGTGGTCAGCTAGTAACAGTGTCTAAGTTCAGGGCAGGGTACTGGGCGGTGGTCAGCTAGTAACAGTGTCTAAGTTCAGGGCAGGGTACTGGGCGGTGGTCAGCTAGTAACAGTGTCTAAGTTCAGGGCAGGGTACTGGGCGGTGGTCAGCTAGTAACAGTCTCTAAGTTCAGGGCAGGGTACTGGACGGTGGTCAGCTAGTAACAGTGTCTAAGTTCAGGGCAGGGTACTGGGCGGTGGTCAGCTAGTAAGTGTCTAAGTTCAGGGCAGGGTAATGGACGGTGGTCAGCTAGTAACAGTCTCTAAGTTCAGGGCAGGGTACTGGGCGGTGGTCAGCTAGTAACAGTGTCTAAGTTCAGGGCAGGGTACTGGGCGGTGGGTGGTCAGCTAGTAACAGTGTCTAAGTTCAGGGCAGGGTACTGGGCGGTGGGTGGTCAGCTAGTAACAGTGTCTAAGTTCAGGGCAGGGTACTGGGCGGAGGTCAGCTAGTAAGTGTCTAAGTTCAGGGCAGGGTACTGGGCGGAGGTCAGCTAGTAAGTGTCTAAGTTCAGGGCAGGGTACTGGGCGGTGGGTGGTCAGCTAGTAACAGTGTCTAAGTTCAGGGCAGGGTACTGGGCGGTGGTCAGCTAGTAACAGTGTCTAAGTTCAGGGCAGGGTACTGGGCGGTGGGTGGTCAGCTAGTAACAGTGTCTAAGTTCAGGGCAGGGTACTGGGCGGTGGGTGGTCAGCTAGTAACAGTGTCTAAGTTCAGGGCAGGGTACTGGGCGGTGGTCAGCTAGTAACAGTGTCTAAGTTCAGGGCAGGGTACTGGGCGGTGGTCAGCTAGTAACAGTGTCTAAGTTCAGGGCAGGGTACTGGGCGGTGGTCAGCTAGTAAGTGTCTAAGTTCAGGGCAGGGTACTGGGCGGTGGTCAGCTAGTAACAGTGTCTAAGTTCAGGGCAGGGTACTGGGCGGTGGTCAGCTAGTAACAGTGTCTAAGTTCAGGGCAGGGTACTGGGCGGTGGTCAGCTAGTAAGTGTCTAAGTGCAGGGCAGGGTACTGGGCGGTGGTCAGCTAGTAACAGTGTCTAAGTTCAGGGCAGGGTACTGGGCGGTGGGTGGTCAGCTAGTAACAGTGTCTAAGTTCAGGGCAGGGTACTGGGCGGAGGTCAGTTAGTAAGTGTCTAAGTTCAGGGCAGGGTACTGGGCTGAGGTCAGCTAGTAAGTGTCTAAGTTCAGGGCAGGGTACTGGGCGGTGGGTGGTCAGCTAGTAACAGTGTCTAAGTTCAGGGCAGGGTACTGGGCGGTGGTCAGCTAGTAACAGTGTCTAAGTTCAGGGCAGGGTACTGGGCGGTGGGTGGTCAGCTAGTAACAGTGTCTAAGTTCAGGGCAGGGTACTGGGCGGTGGGTGGTCAGCTAGTAACAGTGTCTAAGTTCAGGGCAGGGTACTGGGCGGAGGTCAGCTAGTAAGTGTCTAAGTTCAGGGCAGGGTACTGGGCGGAGGTCAGCTAGTAAGTGTCTAAGTTCAGGGCAGGGTACTGGGCGGTGGTCAGCTAGTAACAGTGTCTAAGTTCAGGGCAGGGTACTGGACGGTGGTCAGCTAGTAAGTGTCTAAGTTCAGGGCAGGGTACTGGACGGAGGCCAGCTAGTAACAGTGTCTAAGTTCAGGGCAGGGTACTGGACGGTGGTCAGCTAATAACAGTGTCTAAGTTCAGGGCAGGGTACTGGACGGTGGTCAGCTAGCGGTCTGATGGCCTGGAGATAGAAGCTGTTTTTCAGTCTCTTGGTCCCAGCTTTGATGAAGCTGTACTGTAACTTCCTTCTAGATGGTAGCGGGGTGAACAGACCGTGGCTGAGGTGCTTGATAATCTTCTTGTCCTTGCTTTCACACTGGGTGCTGAAGATGTCCAGGAGGAAGACACACTTCCCCTGGTGAAGAATTGGGCTGGAGAGCACTGTGTCTGTGGACAATGCAGTTGCCGTACCAGGCGGTGATAAAGCCTGACAGGATGCTCTCAATGGTGCATCTATAGAAATTTGTGAGGGTCTTAGGGGCCAAGCGGAATTTCTTCAGCCTCCTGAGGTTGAAGAGGCGCTGTTGCACCTTCTTCACCACACTGTCTGTGTGGATGGACCATTTCATATTGTCAGTGATGTGTACTCTTTCACCCTCTCCTCTACTGTCCCGTCAATGTGGATGGGGGCATGCTCTCTCTGCTGTCTCCAGAAGTACACAATCAGCTCCTTCATATTGTTGACGTTGAGCGAGAGGTTATTTTCCTGGCACAACTCTGCCAGGGCCCTCACCTCCTCCCTGTAGGTTAACTCGTCGTTGTTGGTAATCAGGCATACTACTGTTGTGTCGCCTGCAAACTTGATGACCAAGTTAGAGATGTGTGTAGCCACGCAGTCATGGGTGAACAGGGAGTACGGGAAGGGTCTGAGCACGCACCCTTGTGGGGCCCCTGTGTTGAGGATCAGCGTAGTGGAGGTGTTGTTGCCTACCTTCACCACCTGGGGGCGGCCCTTCAGGAAGTCTAGGGGTGAAGTAGTGAGAGAACGAGCAACCAAAAAAGCAAGACAGGAGGAGACAGAGAGAAGCCGAGAGAAGAGAGAATTGGGGAGAGACAGAAAGTGAGAAGTGAGGAGCGGTTGAGAAAGAGAAAGAATTGAACTCTCCAGGAACAAGGTCCAGTCCACCTGGACAACAGCGTTCACCTCTTCCCTCCCTGCTCCCCTAGCCTCAACACTAGTTCACACTGTATCCAAGGTAACACTAGATCTCCCTGTATCCAAGGACACACTAGATCTCCCTGTATCCAAGGACACACTAGTTCTCCCTGTATCCAAGGTCACACTAGTTCTCCCTGTATCCAAGGTCACACTAGATCTCACTGTATCCAAGGTCACACTAGTTCTCACTGTATCCAAGGTCACACTAGTTCTCACTGTATCCAAGGTCACACTAGTTCTCACTGTATCCAAGGTCACACTAGTTCTCACTGTATCCAAGGTCACACTAGTTCTCACTGTATCCAAGGTCACACTAGTTCTCACTGTATCCAAGGTCACACTAGTTCTCACTGTATCCAAGGTCACACTAGTTCTCACTGTATCCAAGGTCACACTAGTTCTCACTGTATCCAAGGTCACACTAGTTCTAACTGTATCCAAGGTCACACTAGTTCTAACTGTATCCAAGGTCACACTAGTTCTAACTGTATCCAAGGTCACACTAGTTCTAACTGTATCCAAGGTCACACTAGTTCTCACTGTATCCAAACCCTGCATGGGGTTCATTCAATATTGGATGACAATGGTGCCTCACTGCATGTGGGTCTTGCCTGGGAAACAAACTACCTCACAGAACATGAGGTAAAATATCCACTGTTTGATAACTTCAGGTAGGTTTCTGGCTCCTACCAAGGGGGCTTTTTTTTTATATGATATATTGCGGTGCAATATTGACGCTTTTGATTTTGCTTTCTATGCTTATTTTAGCCCCTCCCTCATTTCTGTATTTGACAACTGACAAATGTAATTTCTGAACCGTCTAAATTAGAGGTGGAAGTATTTCATCTGGAATGGTCTGGAGTTTTACATTAAGGCCTTCAGGAGAGGCAGTGTGTTTGTTTGCGTGCCTGTGTGTTTGTGTGCCTGTGTGTGTGTGTGTGCCTGTGTGTGTGTGTGCCTGTGTGTGTGTGTGCCTGTGTGTGTGTGTGCCTGTGTGTGTGTGTGTGTGTGCCTGTGTGTGTGTGTGTGTGTGTGTAAGGTCCCCCTTGAAACATTGTTACAGTCTACCCAAATCAGATTACTGCACCAGCAACAGGGAAAGAATACCTCATCAAAAATTAATCTCATAACGGCAGCTCTCTAAAAGCAGGCATTTGCTACGACAGCATCACTCTCTCCACCGAGCTCCCCACCAATGAGAATGGCCGTTGGGATAAACCCAGAAAAAAAGAACGCGACTGGATATCAGCTGAACAAGGTGGCGTACAGGGCGACCATTTTGTTTACGAGCTAGTTTGTAAGGAGTATTTAAAAGCAAAATTGGATACCGGAGCACGGCCCATTACCCAAATGGAGCAGATGGTTTAAATCACCATGCATAGTCTTATTGTACTAGGGAGCTTAGGAGTTAGATGAGGGGTGGGTTGGAGGTTGGATAAGGTGGTTGGTGTAATGTAGTGCCTGAATAAAATGAATAATGTAAAGTATTTGAAGTATATTTTATTCAGCTAGCAGAGCAGGGGTCTAGCCGTGTCTCGGAGCTGTCACTGGGTTACTTTAATAGACTGGAACATGAGGCAGAGAAAGAGAAAGAGGCAGGCCTAGGGCTACAGCCAGGGCCATTACGGGGGAATCGACTAATCATAGGCGGCCATTTTAGAGTGTTGCAGCGCAGAGGGGTTATAATAACAAGATAAGAGAGGGCTGCTATGAGCCAAGAGAGAGAGAGAGCGAAAAAGAGAGGATACACTATGGAGAGCTTTGGCAGCTCAGGCTGCTATTAGAGTCTACTGCAGTCTGATATAGAGGGGGATTGATGAAAAGAGGTGAATGAGGAGGAACAGGGTGAGAAAAGGAGGAAGTGAAGGGAGAAGGAGGAAGTGAAGAGACGAGGAAAAGAGGGAAACAAGAAGGGAGGACATGTAAAGAACAGAACAGGAAGAGAAGATGGGAACTGGGGAGAGGAGATGTGAAGAGATGGAAAAGACCAGAAGGGATGGGGGAGGAGAGAGAGGCAGAGAGGATCTTCCATACGTACCCAGACGGAGGCTCTGTCTGAGGATACCGCCAGAGGACATGTTCTTCTCAGCCTCGATCTCAGTGAAGTTGAGGGAGGAGGCGAAGATCAGAACATCCACCAGGTTGATGAGGCGCTGCAGGAAGGTGACAGAGGCCTCCACCGACAGACCCTGGGACGGCTCAATGTTCTCCAGATCATGCTGAGGAGAAGAAGAGGGACAAACACCACCATCACTAGCATCATTACTGTCAAATCCAAACTAAATTATGACATGTAGCTATTAGTCAACTTAGGGACCATGTTTGGTAAGAAAGGGAAATGGTTCAACGTCTGCTGAGCAACATTCATTTCAGATTTCAATCAGATTAAATCCTCATTGAATTCAATCCCGTCTTTGAATCTAATTATGATGGAATTGACCCCTGCTGTAGCCACAGCCACCAGTCCATACTGGACATTGATTCCAGTGTAAATTGTAAAGGGAGTGGTATGGAGGGGAGACAGAGGACCACAGGTCCATCAGGGTTTATGTTATACTGGAGTGCTACTGTCACTGGGGTCAGACAGTACAAAAACACACTAACCATGTTAGCACTGGCCAACTGTAGTCTAATGTGATTGGAGAAAGGTCAACGGAGATGGATGGACAGGGATAACCTACTGTGGGTGGCCATACACATACCAGACACAGAGACAGGCAGAGACACAGAAACAGGCAGAGACACAGAGACAGAGACACAGAGTCAGACAGACAGAGACACAGAGACAGACCGACAGAGACACAGAGACAGACTGACAGAGACAGACAGACCGACAGAGACAGACAGACAGACAGACGAACAGAGACAGACAGACCGACAGAGACAGACAGACCGACAGAGACAGACAGACCGACAGAGACAGACAGACCGACAGAGACAGACAGACAGACCGACAGAGACAGACCGACAGAGACAGACCGACAGAGACAGACAACAGCCAGACAGACACAACAGCCAGACAGACACAACAGCCAGACAGACACAACAGCCAGACAGACACAACAGCCAGACAGACACAACAGCCAGACAGACAGTGTCTCTCACTGAGGAGGATGTGGCAGCAGAAAGCAGGGGCAGGATGCCTCCACAGGACATGATGAGGTTGTCCACCACCTGAGAGATGAGGTGCACTGTGTTGTGGACAAACACCACATTCTCACTGCTGTTCACAAAGTCCATCACCGTCTTAGTGGAGTGACTGGGAGAGAGGAGACGGGCATAAATTACACAGAGGTACATAGAAGCTAAACATTATAATCATTGAATCAATGTACAACACAATCAATGCCTTCAGCGCCTTCAGAATGTATTCATACCCCTTGATCAAATATGTTTTTTCCCATCACCCATCTAGACACAATATCCTATATAGACAAACGGAAACATTTCTTTTTTAGAAATGTTTCATAATTTTTTTGAAAATGAAACAGAAATATCTAATTGACATAAGTATTCACACTCCCTTGTCAACATTTTACATTTTACATTTAAGTCATTTAGCAGACGCTCTTATCCAGAGCGACTTACAAATTGGTGCGTTCATCTTAAGACATCCAGTGGAACAGCCACTTTACAATAGTGCATCTAAATCTTTTAAGGGGGGAGAAGGATTACTTTATCCTATCCTAGGTATTCCTGAAAGAGGTGGGGTTTCAGGTGTCTCCGGAAGGTCAACACTTTGTAGAAGCACCTTTGGCAGCGATTACAGCTATGAGTCTTTCTGGGTAAATCTCTAAGAGCTTTCCACACCTGGATTGTACAACATTTGCCCATTATTCTTTTCAAAATTATGTTGATCATTGCTAGACAACCATTTTCAGGTCTTACCATAGATTACCATAGATCTATTCTGTTTAAACTCCTCTGAGTTTTTTTTCGACCCTTATTTTACAAGGTAAGTTGACTGAGAGCACATTCTCATTTACAGCAACGACCCGGAGATCAGAATGTTTGCAGGATAGACTATTTTTTGTTGTAAATTAGTGAGTTGGAAAGTCGCCTGTCCGGCAACCATTCTAGTGTTAGAAATCAGATCAAAATGCTACGCAATTCTCCATGTATTTCAACCAATTCCCCTCCTTTACCTCCTCCACATCTGCACGTCAGTCTCGATGGAGAAGAGCAGGTCTGTGAGCAGGCGCTGGTGCATGTGAGACCAACGGAACTCTGGAATACGGAACATGGTGGAGCGAGCGGAGGAGCTGCTCTCGCTGGCCTGGCCTCCTGAGGCACCGGCTGCAGCCGCGTCGCCCTGAGGAACTTCCTGTGGTACAGCACTCAAGACGGTTAGCAGCAGCATTAGCATTAGTCATATATATAAACAGGATTAGCTTGAGCTAAGGAGTAGCTTTGTCTTCAGCATTAGCCATATAAATAGGATTAGCTTTGTCTTCAGCATTAGCCATATAAATATAAACAGGACTAGCTTTGTCTTCAGCATTAGCCATATAAATATAAACAGGATTAGCTTTGGCATTAGCATTAGCCATATAAATATAAATAGGATTAGCTTTGTCTTCAGCATTAGCCATATAAATATAAACAGGATTAGCTTTGTCTTCAGCATTAGCCATATAAATATAAACAGGATTAGCTTTGTCTTCAGCATAAATATAAATAGGATTAGCTTTGTCTTCATTAGCCATTTAAATATAAACAGGATTAGCTTTGTCTTCAGCATTAGCCATATAAATATAAACAGGATTAGCTTTGTCTTCAGCATTAGCCATATAAATATAAACAGGATTAGCTTTGGCATTAGCATTAGCCATATAAATATAAACAGGATTAGCTTTGTCTTCAGCATTAGCCATATAAATAGGATTAGCTTTGTCTTCAGCATTAGCCATTTAAATATAAACAGGATTAGCTTTGTCTTCAGCATTAGCCATATAAATATAAACAGGATTAGCTTTGTCTTCAGCATTAGCCATATAAATATAAACAGGATTAGCTTTGGCATTAGCATTAGCCATATAAATATAAACAGGATTAAACAGCATTAGATTAGCTTTGTCATTAGCATTAGCCATATAAATATAAACAGGATTAGCTTTGTCTTCAGCATTAGCCATATAAATATAAACAGGATTAGCTTTGTCTTCAGCATTAGCCATATAAATATAAACAGGATTAGCTTTGTCTTCAGCATTAGCCATATAAATAGGATTAGCTTTGTCTTCAGCATTAGCCATATAAATATAAACAGGATTAGCTTTGTCTTCAGCATTAGCCATATAAATATAAACAGGATTAGCTTTGGCATTAGCATTAGCCATATAAATATAAACAGGATTAGCTTTGTCTTCAGCATTAGCCATATAAATATAAACAGGATTAGCTGAAGCCATATAGCCATACCCACGTACATACTGTATATTATAAAGCACTTTTCGTGAAAGACACAAGACCAGTAAATAGATGAAGCAGTGATGACATACAGGTGTGGAGGTCTCCTTTAGCGCCAGTCTCTCTGTGTCTGAGGCCACACTGGACACATCCAGCCTGGCAATGTGGATCTCTTTGGTCTTGCTGGCAGAGCCAGGGCCCTCTGCAGCACTGTCTTTCCCTGCCTCCACAGCAGTAGCAGTGGCTACTTTCGGAGAGGTTTCAGTCCTGCTGCTGGGGGCCTCTGTGGCCCCTGAGGCCTGTGGGGCTTCTGGCTGGACCGCCTTGGTGCTGGGGGCCTCTGCTGGTGCTACAGCCTGTGAGGTGTCAGATTTAGAAACAGTGGCCCCGACTGCTGCTGGTGGTAGTATGGCCTCCAAGGCTGTAGGGGGCGATATTGTGGACTCTAAAGGCTGCCGTGCTGGCTCTGTGCTGGTGGGGTCGGTGCCTGGTGCAGACGGGTCAAGGTCAATCTCCTCCATTTTAGGGGGTTGTGTCCGACTCTCCTCAGGTACAGAAGCAGGTGGTGTGGCTTGACTTTCCACTGCTGACTTTGTGACCTTGGCAACACTCTTCTCTTCCTTCTCCTTTTCAGTTTTATCCTCTGTCTTGATCTCCTCTGCTTTAACCTCTTCCATCTTCTCCTCCTCAACAACAACCTCCTCTGTTTTCACCTCCTCTTCCTCCTTTTCTTCCTCCTCTCCACCAGCGGCGGAGACAAAAGAGGATTCCTCCATGCTGTCGTCGGTGGAGCTGGGTCGGACCTGGTCACTGACTGACTGGACAGATGCCCCGACCGCTGACCCCTCCGCCACGCTGCCCTGCTGGCAGGCCGAGATGGCAGCAGAGACCTGTTCCTCCGGTTGCTTTGCCAGTTCCGGTTCCTTGGGTTCGTTCAGGGAATCTTCAGACATAAGAACGTGGGAGGCTTTGCAGCTGTGCGTTTCTGACCCCTTCTCTCCATCCGTTTGAGGTCTTACTACTTTGTCGGTATCAGATGTTTTAGCATCGTCGCTTGTTTCGGTCTTAGCCACCTTTGCGTCTTCAGTTTCTGGCCTGGTCGCTTCGTCTATTTCAGCTGTGCTAGCTGCTGCAGCTTCATCAGTCTTATCTGTGGCTGTCTCAGTCTCAGCCATGGCCTCAACAGTCTTACTGCTGACTTTATCCCTAGTAAGTTTAGCTTCAGTCTCCTGTGGAGTAGCTTCAGCTCTGTCACCAGCACCTCCTCTCTGATCCTCAGAGATCTGATTCTGGACCTGCTGTAGTTCCTCCTCCTCCTCTTCTTCAGCTCTGGCCAGCATGTTGGACACAGTTATGGGTGCTTGACCCCTCTGACTTCTATCTCCTTCTCTCTCTGGAGGGCTGGGGGTGGAAGCAGATGCTGAGGTTGCTGAGGGAGGGGTAGTGTTGGGGGACTCCTGGTTCTGGGGGACCCCCTCTGGGTCAATGGTGAGCTCGATCACGGTGGAGGGGGCAGTCTCCTCCCCCTGATCCCTGTTGGTCCGGAGCTGGCCCAGAATCTCAGAGTCTCGGCTGGCCCCGGAAATGGTCCGGATACCAGCTGCATCGCCCTCGGAGCCCAGTCTCTGGTACTGACGGAACATACGGGCCAGGTTCTCCTTGTGCTGCTCAAAGGTCACCTGCAAACATAAACAACAAACAAAGCAAAGTATTAGTTTCATTTGACAGGCGCCATGTGGGGCCTTACAACAAACTTTAGACCAGATTTTAGCTACATAGATAATATATTTTTTACATTTTAGTACTTTATCCAGAGGGACTTACAGGAGCAATTTGGGTTAAGTGCCTTGCTCAAGGGCACAGATAGATTTTTCACTTAGTCGGCTCGGGGAATCGAACCAGTGACCTTTCGGGTTACTGACCCAATGATCTTAACCACTAGGCTACCTGCCACCCCCATTGCCTGAGGGTCGGTGACAGAGTATCATCTCGTCACCATCTGGGAGTCAATAGAGGACAATTATCTGCTGTGGCATTTGAGGAAGAGACCATCACCCATCCATGTTAGCAGTCATAGATGAGTTAGTAGATAGTGTAAAGTGTGTCTGCCAGTTGAACAGCGTCCGTGTGTCATCGGCAAATCATCACTCTCCTAATTTAAGGCTCTGCATTAATCACTGTGGCTCTGAGGACAGAAAGTCAAAGGGGAGTAAAGAGAGAGAAAATACATCCCAGCTAGATCATCTACGCTGCTTTTAACTAAGAACATCTAGAGACAGAGAGAAAGAGACAGAGAGAGAGAGACCGAGAGAAAGAGACAGAGAGAGAGAGACCGAGAGAGAGACCGAGAGAGAGAGACCGAGAGAGAGACCGAGAGAGAGACCGAGAGAGAGACCGAGAGAGAGACCGAGACCGAGAGACCGAGACCGAGAGACCGAGAGAGAGAGACCGAGAGAGAGAGACCGAGAGAGAGACCGAGAGAGAGACCGAGAGAGAGAGAGAGACCGAGAGAGAGAGAGACCGAGAGAGAGAGAGACCGAGAGAGAGAGAGACCGAGAGACCGAGAGAGAGAGAGACCGAGAGAGAGAGAGACCGAGAGAGAGAGAGACCGAGAGAGAGAGAGACCGAGAGAGAGAGAGACCGAGAGAGAGAGAGAGACCGAGAGAGAGAGAAAGACAGAGAGAGAGAGAGACCGAGAGAGAGAGAGACCGAGAGAGAGAGAGAGAGAGAGCGAGAGAGAGACGAGAGAGACCGAGAGAGACCGAGAGAGACCGAGAGAGAGAGAGACCGAGATAGACTGAGAGAGAGAGAGAGACCGAGAGAGACCGAGAGAGAGAGAGACCGAGAGACCGAGAGAGAGAGAGACCGAGAGAGAGAGAGACCGAGAGAGAGAGAGACCGAGAGAGAGAGAAAGACCGAGAGAGAGAGAGAGAGACCGAGAGAGAGAGAGAGAGACCGAGAGAGAGAGAGAGACCGAGAGAGAGAGAAAGACCGAGAGAGAGAGAGAGAGACCGAGAGAGAGAGACCGAGAGAGAGAGAGACCGAGAGAGACCGAGAGAGAGAGAGAGAGAATTTGTAATTAATTAGGCGTTAGTCATTAATGTTCTAAATTAGATGGCTACAAGGCTGGTCATTAATCTTCTGGTACTGGGTTGGCTGTGATTGTTAATCCATATCTGTTTTCTCAGAGTAGAAAAGTAAAGAGGCCTTTCTAAACGCACCGATAGTAACGGAATTCTCTCTCCGGTTTAACGATCACAGTCTAGTGACTTAGCCCCCCCCCTCCCCATTAGTTTCTGCTTCATTTGACATTTAGCATTTTTTACCAATTAAAAACATGCTGCATTGCATTCAAAGTAGAGCAGTATGACCATATGGAAACTACACTGGAGTGGTTAGTCAGTGGAATAACGTCACACTGCGATGCAGTACATTAAAATGACGCATGTTGGCCTTAAATGGGTTTCTATAAAGACTGAATTACCATTAGAATGGGAGTACTGTACTTGTATTTAAAACAGTGGTTAGCGTAGAGCTACGATAAGAGACCAGCAGCACTGGGTGGCCACGGCATCAGTTTAGCCAATCTGGTCTAATTTAATTCTAGTCCACGTCTTGGTTAAGGGTATGGAACATTTTTATGGTAGTGTAGGAAAACAGTGCAGGCTATTCTAACCTGACAGCTATTAGCTGGACGCGCTGTCTATAGACAAATCATACAGCGCTGCAAATTGACCTTACAAACAGCATTATAAACAAAAATAAATGACAACCTGAAAAAAAACATAGGTTATCAAATTTCAATATCCCTCTAAACAAACTATTCCAATCTCATTTCAACTCAATATAATACAAACTGACATCACAACGCAGACCAATCTGGAACCTGAATGCAATGCAGGGTTTGGCTGCAGTCATCCATCCTTCTCTTAGTCCATTTAACTGTTCAGAGATCAGTCTGGGCCCCAGACCGCAGGCTGTCTGGTGTGAGGCTGGGTGGCTCACCACTGGTCCAGGGAGACCCCCTATAGCAGGTTAGGACCTGGGAGTCCCATCAATAGATAGGCGGCGACCACAAAACAAAGGGGAAATGGGGAAAGCCAGCGCGGCTCTAATCCAATTAGCTAAATGCAATTCCTCCCTCCTCCCAAATCAATGTCGTCTGTCTCTGCCTGCCGCAGTCCTGCCTGGACGGAACCCTGGACGGAACCCTGGACGGAACTCTTCCTTTCACTGTTTCACTCTCTTTTTCCTCCCACTCCCCCTTGCTTTTTCTTGTTCTCCCTTTCTCTCTCTCTCCTTTCCTAGATCCTTTTCCCCTGATCATGTGAAGCAGGAATCCGAGCAGAGCACTGACTGGTGATGTCTTTGGGAACCAGAAGGGCGACCATTAAGACCACATGGTTAAGGACAGCCAGACAGTTACATTGTCCTCCTATAGCTCACACAGTTGTGTTCCCAAGCTATGGGACAGAGTCCACAGGTGGGCCACCAGACAGTTCTAAGTAGGACCAGATACAGTCTCATTTGTTTAGGGAAACTAAGGTACTAAGTAGATATCCCAATAACTCCCACTGCTCAGCCTCAGCACTGTGGAACTTCTATACAATACACACTAGACCTACATTTTACCCTATGAGAAGTCCTGTAGACCATATTGTGTGTGTGTGTGTGTGTGTGTGTGTGTGTGTGTGTGTGTGTGTGTGTGTGTGTGTGTGTAGCCCTGGTCAATGTTCTCCATGTCCTGCACTTCCCTCTCCTTTGTGGAGTTGTCGATGTGTCCATCTCTGCATTAAGGCTGAACAATAGAGTCTAGAGGCTACATCTCAACATGTTGAGTCTCAATACTGGGAGGCTTTGTACTGTGGATCCATACTCCCTTGTGTCTTGTGAACTGCTGCTAGTAGAGAACTAGCGTCCACATTAGAGTAAACACACAGTTTGTAATGTGTACAAACGGCTATTGATCTAATAAAAGGGTAGAAATAGACATGATTCAAACAGGGCGATATCTGAAAGCCTCATCTGGCTTCTTCTGCTTCACAAGCACTCCTGCACTAATGTCTCTTCATCTGTTAATGTCTGATGTCATCATTTCCACAAGGTGGATGCTACAGAGAAGCTGACTGTTGACGCTAGAAGGATACGGAGTCCTTCACACACTGACGACTGATTTAAAAATCTTCCTCAAATCCAACTCATTTGTGTGCAGAGCTGGTAGAAAGGCATTGTGTGTGTGTGTGTGTGTGTGTCAGCAGGCCCACCTGCAGAAACATCTGCCTGGTGTGCTCACACTGCAGCACAAAGCCTGCTGCTGCTCTGGCTCAGATAAAGGACACACACATTTGTGTACACACATGGGCGCGCACACACACAATAACATGTTGGTTCATTCATACAGAAAGGTGTGCATTCATCATACTTTTCATACACATGTGCACTCACCCCACACAACCAACAGTTACACACAGGCGTGACCTTTGACTGCACACACACACACACACAGGATCTGCCAGACGGTCATACATGTCCAATTGCAACTAAAGTCACCCAGCAGGTCCCAGTGGTCCAATCAAATCATTTCATATTATCCCAGGTGACCATTCAGGAGTCTGCAGCAGACTACAGGGAGATCTGGAAGTCACCTGCATTGGTGTCATCTAGACTAGTGCTGCTTTAGCTCAGTCTGGGCAGGCAAGGAAAGATGGAAGCAATTTCTGAAAATCTCCCTCTATCGCCCTCTGGCCATGTTAAATATACTGTAGTACAGTTCATGGACCCCACTACTATAAATACTGATGCAGGATGAAAACCCGGTCTTCTCCACCACTACTGTAAATACTGATGCAGGATGAAAACCCGGTCTTCTCCACCACTACTGTAAATACTGATGCAGGATGAAAACCCGGTCTTCTCCACCACTACTGTAAATACTGATGGAGGATGAAAACCCGGTCTTCTCCACCACTACTGTAAATACTGATGGAGGATGAAAACCGGTCTTCTCCACCACTACTGTAAATACTGATGCAGGATGAAAACCCGGTCTTCTCCACCACTACTGTAAATACTGATGCAGGATGAAAACCCGGTCTTCTCCACCACTACTGTAAATACTGATGCAGGATGAAAACCCGGTCTTCTCCACCACTACTGTAAATACTGATGGAGGATGAAAACCGGTCTTCTCCACCACTACTGTAAATACTGATGCAGGATGAAAACCCGGTCTTCTCCACCACTACTGTAAATACTGATGCAGGATGAAAACCCGGTCTTCTCCACCACTACTGTAAATACTGATGCAGGATGAAAACCCGGTCTTCTCCACCACTACTGTAAATACTGATGCAGGATGAAAACCCGGTCTTCTCCACCACTACTGTAAATACTGATGGAGGATGAAAACCCGGTCTTCTCCACCACTACTGTAAATACTGATGGAGGATGAAAACCCGGTCTTCTCCACCACTACTGTAAATACTGATGGAGGATGAAAACCCGGTCTTCTCCACCACTACTGTAAATACTGATGCAGGATGAAAACCCGGTCTTCTCCACCACTACTGTAAATACTGATGCAGGATGAAAACCCGGTCTTCTCCACCACTACTGTAAATACTGATGCAGGATGAAAACCCGGTCTTCTCCACCACTACTGTAAATACTGATGCAGGATGAAAACCCGGTCTTCTCCACCACTACTGTAAATACTGATGGAGGATGAAAACCCGGTCTTCTCCACCACTACTGTAAATACTGATGGAGGATGAAAACCCGGTCTTCTCCACCACTACTGTAAATACTGATGGAGGATGAAAACCCGGTCTTCTCCACCATTACTGTAAATACTGATGCAGGATGAAAACCCGGTCTTCTCCACCACTACTGTAAATACTGATGCAGGATGAAAACCCGGTCTTCTCCACCACTACTGTAAATACTGATGCAGGATGAAAACCCGGTCTTCTCCACCACTACTGTAAATACTGATGCAGGATGAAAACCCGGTCTTCTCCACCACTACTGTAAATACTGATGCAGGATGAAAACCCGGTCTTCTCCACCACTACTGTAAATACTGATGCAGGATGAAAACCCGGTCTTCTCCACCACTGACGTGTACAGGTTTGGTCATTATGATTAAAAAGAGGCTAGAAGTGAAATGTCTAGTATCACCTTATTTAACCAGAATTATAGATTTGAAAAGAGCAGGATTACATTTCACTGTAATAATGTAAGTAATACATCAGTGAAACGGGATTCAGTGTATAATAACAACGTTATTTTTGTGGGAAATGTATAAATTAATTTATTCAATTTTCATAAAAATTCAAGAGAGGCACTTCTTTTCAATTGTGTAATATACACAATGTGTTCCAAACGGCATATAAATAATGAAATGAATAGAGGCTTAGATGCATAGCAGAAGGTGTGTGTATACAGTATGTAGATACTTCTGAATGCGTGTCTGTATTTATCAGGATGCTCCCGGTGGGCTGGTTAAATTGATGAGGCCTTGTTTCTCTGATTGTTGAGGTGCAGCTCAGGATGAATATTCAATGTGTTCAGAATAGGCTTTCTAGAAACCTCAGAGCGAAGGAGGAGACAATGTGTGTGGGTAGAGGGAGAGAGTGGTAGACACACACACACACACACACAACAGCCGTGGGAGGAGAGCAACAGTGACAAACAGCTCTGGTGCTACAGAGGTGGCAGGAAATCTATCAAACCGGACAATAAAATTGCAATTGAGTTTCTCCAGGGTTTTTTTTATAGCAAATGCATGTATCTGGATGGCTAGTGCCCGCCGCACCTACCCAATTCAAAGACTGCATGGGACCCTCTGTGTGTGTGTGTGTGTGTGTGTGTGTGGTGCTGTTTTTAGATTAGTGCTGGGGCACTGTAAACAGAGCTAAGCAGCAAGAGCATTAATCTTGTGCAATTATGGGAAAGGGCAATTACCATCTGTCCAGTACTGAAGAGAATGATCAACTCCTCTACTCAGTCGCACACTTTTTGCACAGCGGCTGGTATGGCAGTGTCGTAAAGTGAAACTACAGAGCAGCGTGTGATTGTGGCCATGTGCAACGTGCTACAGCAATAAGCTCGGGGCGACACACAACCCTAAACACACAAGGTGTTATTTACAAATAAACACTCACTTTGGGTTTATTTTGTACTGCACAGGACTGATGTCAATTGGACAAGCCTATGACTTTTAACATGTGTCTTCGCATCCGCTCCCAGCTAATTTAAAAGGGTAATGTTTCTGCAAAACTATTCTTTAATATACAATATATCAATAAATATGTGAAGAATCATTCATGGTGTGCTTTCATGGAAAAAATGACATTTCTTAAAGGTCTCGTGAATAAATGCTGTGTATTTACTGTTACAGTCTACAGTGTAGAAAGCAATAATCGTGATTTGATGTTTAAGCTTGTGTAAAACTCTGAAGTGAAATAGTCCTTATCATTTGTCTATGAACAGCTTTAATACAAAATTACATCACAAAAAGGAAATGACTGAAAAATGCCTGTCACGATAAGACACTTAAAGTCCCAAGGCAAAAATGCAGAAACGGCAGCAGAATCATTTGGAACAGTCTAGCCAGAATTGGCGGTGATGTCATTTTGTAGCTTTCTTTGTTTGTTTTTTTTCCCACGTCTCCACAACTACATATTTACTCAGCACTGTCCTTACCAATTATATGAGTAATCCTTCAGTCAGATATGATACTAGAGACACAGTTATTTTTTCGCATACAACCTTTAGGTTGGGTACACACGGACAGGCTTGAGGTTTTGGTCTCGCAAATACTGTGCAACCAAGCCAACCAACTCCAGTCCTAAGGAGAGAGAAAGAGCCAAATGGTGTAACTGTGCCCCCTAGTGGCCTTTATCCATCACTACATCCTCAGAACTCCATAGACATCCACCTCAACACAAAAAAGCCTAGTTTCCCTCAACCAAACTCCAATATGCCAAGCTTTAATAAGCCACCCACACCACAATCCGACACCGACCAAATTACATCACTGCCTTTGAACCTGGCTCCGTAATCCAATATCAACAATTCATTTTTAAACAGCCTTTTTTTTAATTGAGTTTCTGAAATAAGAAGAGCCGGTAGTTTATGTTTAACTAGAGTGGGAAACTCAATACATAAATAAATGACTAGAAGGGATGGAAGAGGAAAAAGAACGATTCCATTAAGCCAGCACACTGCCGTTTTCACATCATAATCAGCACAAGATATCCACCAGGCTCGATCTGACGGGCACAGAGAAAGAGGCACTTCTCTGTCAGTCAGTCACTATTAAACTATGAGTGGGTCATTGAGGATAGGGGGGATCTTTGGACATTTCCTCTGAGACTGTTATTGTGTCAGAATCTAACTTAAAAAAGGAAGCCCCTGACTGGTTGGATAGAGTGTTGAGATAGATCTTGACGGCTTCCTGGAGAAGCTGAGGTAGGAGAAAGGGCAGCGAGGTGAGTGGAGTCTAATTTCAGTGCTAAAGAAAGAGAGAGAAAGTAAGAGGAGAGTGAATGAGAGCGGGGAGTGTGTGTGTTCCCAAAATAATGAAAAAGAGAAAATGGACATAGTTAAAAGAGAAGAGAGAGAACAAATAGATTGGAAGAGCAAGAGAAAGAGTCGACAATCCACAGAGACGTATAGAAACCTATCCAGAAGCCCTGGTGCTCTCCGTGAGACAGAGTTTGGTTGACCGTCTGATGGGGTTAATGAGCTCTCTGACCTTGGAGTGGGTGATGGACAGGGTGTCCACCCACACGCGCCAGCCGCCCCACTCGTACTTGATGGCGTGGTAGAGCAGGATGCGGAAGATGGCGTACACCATCTCAGTGACCTTTTGCTCCTCGCTGCTCTTGGGGTTGATGAAGCACAGAGAGAGCATCCAATCCTGCCACACCGAGCACTGCAGCAGGCTCCTGATAAACACACACAAACACACACAGATATGAGCGCTCCGAAGGAACAGTATTGCATGTGCGTGCATACACACAAACATAACTCAAACATTTGAAAACAATTCTACATACACAGCACACTCATGTAGTGTACAGATACACAATATCACACATCTTCAAAACATCCTGTACTCTGAGCATATGAAGGACAAAGCTTGTTGGCCTCACTGCAGTAAAGCCCCAGCACGGCGCCAGCATGAGGAACTGGGAGATGTAATCGGACAGGGGATGTATGCCAGGAAAACATGTACTGAACTCAACCAGAGGGCTGTATTGAAGTGATATTGGTGCCGACCTGGGTTCAAATAGTATTTGTTTCCTTTCAAATACTCCCTAGAGTGGATTGATTGCGCTTGATTGAGGTTGCCTGGCGCAACTGAACCAATGGAATAGTTGCAAAACTACAAAGCTCCAGGCGGGCTCAAGCAAAACCTCAAAGTATTTGAATAATTTCAAATTCTATTTGAACCCAGTTCTTGTTTAGTGGTATTCTATTGCAGAGTAGTCCAATCCAGGGCTGAGTCCGTTCCTTACCTCCTGTTATATATGCTGTTATTGAACAGATCATGATCATGTCTGACAGGAAGACCCTATCGTAGTGTACTATGTAGTGTACTAGAATGTGGTGTACTTGGTAGTACACTTCAGGGCTGAGACGTTCTTTACCTCCTGTTATATATGCTGTTATTGAACAGTTTGATCATGTCTGACAGGAAGACCCTGTCGTAGTGTACTATGTAGTGTACTAGAATGTGGTGTACTTGGTAGTACACTTCAGGGCTGAGACGTTCTTTACCTCCTGTTATATATGCTGTTATTGAACAGTTTGATCATGTCTGACAGGAAGACCCTGTCGTAGTGTACTATGTAGTGTACTAGAATGTGGTGTACTTGGTAGTACACTTCAGGGCTGCGACGTTCCTTACCTCCTGTTATCTTTGCTGTTATTGAACAGTTTGATCATGTCTGACAGGAAGACCCTGCGCACCTCCATGCTCTCTGGGGAGAGGGGAGAGTTCTTCAGCAGGGCAGCGATCACCTTCAGGACCTCTGTCAAAACACAGGAAAACACGTTCTGTTAATGCCCCGTTACGGTGTCTGACACGGTTTAGTACACACAGACACACTACTTTCCCTGCAGGGTTACTGACTCGGGTCGTACAGAACAGACGGTCAGCAGAGGAATGCAGAGAACAGACTGTTGTCTGTCATAGTATAATATCTTCATTAAAATAAGGAGTTTTTAATACTGATTCCCCAAATAAGACGTGATAAAGCAAGAGACAGAATCTGAGAATTCATTTAAATAAATGAATCAATTTAAATAAATTCTGATTGTTTTGAAAGTAGTATGAAAATTGTGACATGCTACAATACTGATTTTAAAACATTTGAAAAATATCACAATATTGATACTGAATAATACCATTTTACTCCCTATGAGTCATTTAAATTGTGTATCCTAAATAGCAAAAATAATAATGGATTTTTGAAATGAACACTTTTTCCATGAAACAAATCAATTGCAGAGGGAGTAAGAGTCAGACCACAATTCAACAACACAATCAGACAATTCATCTCAACATGTGTGAATCCTTGTGTCACAAGCCATCTTGATTTGACTGTCAGCAGACACCTCAACATTTATGTGGTGGAAACGATCAAACAAAGTTTGCTATTGTTTCAACTCAGAGATGTGTGTGTGTGTGTGTGTCTGTTTGTGTACCACGCCTGCCAAAGTCCTATGCAGGCTTCCTGGAACCCTTTCTTTGGTTAACCTAAAGAGACTGGCTGTTTAGATGAATTATATAGACTATGTCAGTGTCCATTTAGCTTGAGTCAGGAAGGGGGGGGGTTATGATTTCACTTTGTCGTCTTGGACCTTGGTGGTAACCGATGGTAACCAACAAGGACCCCTCGCAGCCCAGACGTTTGTTGTTTCTATACGACTTAGTCAATCAAATTATGAATCACTGAACTCTCACTGCCAGAAAATGACCTCTGCATGTTACTGGGGGATGGAGGGATGTGAGTATGGGGTCTTTTTTCCCCCCATTTGGTCTTGGGTTCTTTCCATGGAGTTAATTTAAGGGAAACAGTACTTCCTTAGTTTGTTTGATTCGCTCTGACGTTACTAAAGACTGCAATCAGGCCCATTTTGAGGCTTCAGAGCAGATAACATCAAGAAGAGAACGCAGGCAGCTACAGTAAAGGAGAAACAGACTCCATGGTGCTCCCATGGCTCAGAACTCCCATAAAGTGTGTTCAGTTCACATGCAAAAAGCACAGTCTCTAGTTTACACTGCACACGACTGGATGCCTTTACCACAATAAAGGGCCTATGCTAATCAATGTGTGACTATGAGATGTGTAACACACACACACACACACAAATGAGGCTAAATTGTACGATTAGAGCAGGGTTAAAGTAAACCTCGGTTGTGATTTCAGCCTGACTCAGTTCTTTTCCCCCCTCTCCGCCACAGCTGGGGAAGTTGATTCTCGCACATATGAAAAGGTTTTGAGAGCTGGCATGTGAAATTAGAGGTAAGTAATGGTCTGAAAATACTAGACGAGGACAGGATGAGACAAGTACATTGATCAAAGCAATGAGGTTGCTATGAGCTTGTTACGTTGCATCAAACAGAAACTAAGCATGGATGTTGTCCCTCTTAATGAGGCATGTATATAAAAATATGCCACTGGTAGTAAAGGGAAACAGCTACATCTCTGGGAGTATGACAGTATGTGTACATTACCAGAATATTAAAAAGATAAACATCAAATGAGAACCCCTTTGCAGAAGACAGGGTCATAATTCAAACGTAATTTTTTAAATGTTTCTAATTGCCAAGAAAACTGTAAAATGGTGCGATACATTTTGAACTATAAATTCCTGTTCCTCTAAACTCTTATTAAAAACACCACATAATGCAATAGTGTATCAACTTAATGAAATATTAAGTTGCCATGTAAGCTTGTTGCATCATTTCCCGGATGGGATCAAATACCTACTTTTGAAAAATGACAGTTGAGTTTCAAAAGTAAAACGGCTTCTTATTAACATTATATAATGCCGCAGGGCCTGGTGTTGATTTCATGAGGTGTTTAACTCCTTTTATTCAGTTCCACTTCAGCTGTTGAGTGAACGTCAACTGAATAAAACTGATATTTCACAACTTTAATTTGCTGTGAAACTTTTTTTTTTTTAAATATACTGTCACAATATCCTTTCATTAAGTAGGTTTTTTTCTCTCAATAGCTACTCTTTTTTATTATATATAAAATAAAATAAAAATGGACTTAAAATGTACCAGCTGAATCTTATAGCCCAACACAACCTCTTATAGCCCAACACGACCACTATTAGCCTAATCGTCTATGATCACATACCGTTTGAGTAGTATAGTTTTTTTAGCCTCAATTTATGCTCCACATTTGTTGGCCAGTATATAACAGTGGCAGCGGCCGTAAGGGAGAGGAGGCTCTCTAGGTCTGGTCAAGCATGCAGCGGTAGGTAACGGTGATTTATTTAGTGGTGGAATGCCGAGGGGTGACTCACGCGGGTTGACAATCTTCACATTGGAGTCGGGGTCCGCATGCTGTTTATGGATCACTTGAGTGCAGATCTGCTCGGTCAGGATCTACGGAGAAGGAGAGAGAGAGAAAGAAGAGACGAGGGGAGAAAAGAAAGGGAGAAATAGAGGAGAGAAATAAATACTTTTATGTGAATCTATAGCTCAATAGTAACATCACCAAGAAGTACATGAGTTCCACATTGCAATTCCACAGTCACACGTATTCAGTTCAACCAGGATCTGCACAGAAAAGGGAGATATGAGATTTACATAAATACTTTCTGCATCTATAGCTCATACTAACAGCACCAGGGAAGAGGTACATTGGGCCATATAGAAATCCACATATGTTCGTATGTGTTCACCAAGTCTTTACAGAAGAAATAGGTAAAAAGAATCAGTGACGAATCGAATAGACGGCAATATCTCACAGTAACATCAGAGGAGGAATACATGAAATTCCCCAGTGTCTCCTGTCAATCCCATATATTTACAAGGTCAGATACAATCCATGATTCCTGTGGAGTTTAATATAGTGTGCATTAATGTCCATCAAAAGTCTTAGTATGCCATTATAACATAGATACATTAACACAAATGACCATCATTTGAGTTAAGTTATTACCAATGGGTAATGATAGAACATCATGATTCAAAACGGACTGCAATGTTTTCAGAAGGGATATGCTATTCAGGTCCAGACAGAAGGAGAATAGCTAGAGCTGACGCAGGCCACAGGAAAACTAGAGTTTAACTACACGTTCTATACAACTTCATCAAACAAATTATAAAAGTGTTAACTCAGAAAACACACTTCTAATCTAAATAATGTGTTCTCAGAATTAATTCATGTTTAATCAGTGCATGTATAACTGAACTAATACAGTGATGGAAATCATCAGCCAATGCAAATACAAAATGGAGGGCAGTTAGTATTAGGATTTATGGGGGAGGCAAAGAGAAAATAGCTTCGTATGTCAACTACTACATTTTCTTATAGACTCTCCTACACATACACGGCAAGGAAGAGACGAGAGAGGGACTAACTGACCTCGAAGAGCACGTTGTAGGTTGTCATGCTGAACTGGTTGGAGTGGAGCATCAGTCGCTCGTTGAGCAGGGAGAAGAGCCCGTGACCCAGCATGACCTCTGACTTCCTCCTGGAACAAAGGTCAAGGGTCAAACGGTCAGTGAGTATCCATTGACATTTGGTACCAGCACATTGATCCCTGTATCCACACAGTGTATTAGTGTATCGTGTTGCACTTAATTACATGCAAAAAATTTTAACTTGACAGTTAACTATAAATTCACAAAATCATTAATTGGCACCATTGTATGGTATAGCAAGCAATGTTTCCAAAATGTTGGGCAGTACATATTCCATTTTGGGCTGTCGGTCAAGGACTGGTTGAGGACAGACAAGGAAGATTCCCGAAGCCATAGGGTGAGTCACGGACTATGAATGTTTGTGAACCTCCGCTTGTGTAAGCTTACCAGTGCATCAGAACACATTTGAACACAGTTGAAAGACATGAAAAAAAGCAACCCTGCAGAGGCCTGTCCGGACCCTTCAAAGACAAGTATCCCTCAGAGCTTTCATCTCTGAGTATCACTCATCTGTACATATTCTGGGATGATAAAGCTAGTATTAGTCAGACAGCAAAGAGTCTGAAGACTTTTTCTCTCAGGCCCCCCTTCCAGCATTAGGGACATCCTCCACACACGCAGGTATGCCCATGTCGATTTCTAAGGGCACAAGTACTGTTTATGACAAACTGTTTGGTCACCTCTTGTTGGCGGAGAGAAAATGTTGCAAATTTAAAGAGTATTTCCTGCAATTTGACTTTTTTTAATGGGGTGCAGAGAAATGTTGCAGGTTTAAAGCATGTCCAATGTTTATTCATGTGATATTTCTGTGACTCAAGACATTACAACATCTATGGGCTAAAACACCTAGCTAAAAAATGGTAGCTGACATGGGCTAGTTGATCCGGACATTTCTGCCAAGTTATAAATAGCTCTCTAAGGTATGCCAGGGAACAACATGACAAGGAAAACTGATGATGCACTACCCAATTTAGAAATTGCACCTTGTGAAATTCTACTATTCCAACTTTCAAGAGAAAGTTGAAAGCTGGACTGTGTTCCCGTAACAACAAAAATAGTGATTTTTGGGGGAGGGGGGGCACTGAGGCTGAGGCTAGGGTTGAGGAAGGGGATGAGGATGATGCTGGAGATGAGGCTGGGGAATATATACTACCACTGATCAAAAGTTTGGGAGATCAAAAAGGAATCAGTAGAATTGGAAATAGAGCCTCAATGAGACCTGCACTGTATTTCATCCTGGGTTGTTGTCTTTCGACTCTGACATCTTAATTGGTCGCTGAACCAAAGGAGGCTTACGAGTGGCTAATTTGTTATCTTAAACACTTCTACACAACTAGAGGCAATTTACTCTCCAAAGAGAGAGAAATAGAAAGGGCTTTAATACCAGCTATTCATTTTACTACGGTACGCAGGCTGAACGAGGATTAGATATCGACCTCCACCTGAATGAGACCCTTTTCTCTGTAGATACTCATCTCCATGATGGGATTTGGCTCTTAGAAATATATAACTGAGGAGAGGCCATTTTGAATTGAAAACACTTTTGGCTGCCTAAAAGTAAATGACTATAGAATTGGAATAATTACATCAATGACTGAGTCTAACTGAGTCCTTTAATCTGGAACAAATATACTTTTAATGCCCAAGGCAGAATTAAGTGCTTTTATGCGACCAAACGTATGGACAATTCTTAATAATATCCTACAGACAAGAGTACAAGGTAAGTAACAGCAACACAAGAGTTCTTACTTAGCGGGCAAGTGTTTGAGGAAGTAGCCCAAGACTTTGAGTGCCTGAACTCTGATTCCTTCACTGTTGGAAGCCAGTAGCTTGTAAATGGCCCTGTACAGAAACAAAGAAAAACACACGAATAACAAATGTCACATATTTAAGCACATTTAACAGTTTCTCAAATTATAAAACCTAAAAGAGTGTATCAGAACCAAACATTTACAGAATCACTTCATGACAGATTATATCTGCTTTGTGAACCTACTATACAGTTGTATAGGACATCTACTTGGGTCGTAAAATAGAAGGCGGTTGGAGCCTTTATGAGTGGCGTCAGGCAAAGATTTCCAGAAGCCTTTAAAGTGGGCCTATATCAGACACCAGCCCAGACATGCATGGATGACACACTACATTTAACCCCCTGTGACAGAGAATGCAAACAGGGTGACTAAATAAGCTACATAAATCTTGTGCGCCGTCGTCGCAGAATGTCAATAGTCCTGCAGATAAAGGATCAAATGAAGCCAGTAAACCATCTGTATTGGCCTCGGTGTCATCTGGCTTCATTTTGGCTTCATGAAACACAAACAGAACCACAAGGGCACATCTGAAATGGCAGCCTAGTCCCTTTATAGCCTCTGGTTAAAAGTAGTGCACTATTATACAGGAAATAGGGTACCGTCTCCGGCACTACAAATGTAACACGGTACCATTTCGACGGCACACACAACGTAGGCTAACATCACAGCGATCTTGTTCTCAGAGGCCGCAGGGCCTGTGGTGGAGTGTGTGCCACCCGTTGCCACGGGAGATGACGTTATAGTTACAGTACCGGCATAGAAGTCAAACGACTGTAACGGGCACTCCCATTGGAGCTCTATGATGGGCCGGTGGGTCATTCTATTCCTGAATCTCACCGTACTCCGTTGCGCTGATCAAAGGCCTGCACCATGGAGCCGTGATGCTCCGACATCAGAGCCACCAGCAGCTGAAGCACATCCAGTAGATTGTCGTCCTGGGAAAATAAATACAGTTGTACTGAATTGAATGAATCAGACCAGGGAGGAGGCCCTTTGTTAGCATTATTAGCAATATGATAAATAGTGTGTGTGCGCGCGCTACTGGGCTCGCAATTAGCACCGCCTTTCACTGTGGAGTCATGCAACCCAACGAGAGATGAATAGTGGGTGGGTGTGCTGTTATGCCATGTATCATCATGAAGCAGACACCAAAACACACCCTACTGTACAGACACCCACATGGATGCAGAGTACCCACAAACACAGGCATTGACCATGTAAGTGCAATAATTAATACTGTTTATTTTCACACTAATTATTGATTAATTGGTGACACACAACATCAAAGATCAAACCAGTGCACCGTTTCCATCTTGATTAGTAATGGTCGCTACGGAAACAGATCATTAGTCATTGATAACGAATGTTGATGGAATGAATAATACACGGAAACAAGGGAATTATCTGATGAATGAACAATCCACAGAAGACTGTGGAGCTCCTGAAGGAGAGCAGTTAATCCCCTCGTTCCTGCAGGGATCATTCCTGCTTGTTTTACAGCACCATCAATTCTCTATGCATCACTGCAGTGTAAACACAGAGGCTTCTGTGAGCGAGGGCTTGGTGAAACTGGGCAACGGTTAAAAAGAGCCTGGACGGTTCCCCGGCACAGTGTGATTGGTCTGTCTATCTATAGCAGAGAGGAGAGAGGGTCTGGGAGGCCGGAGCTGTTGGCTTAGAGTGCCACCTAGTGGGCAGTTTTATACCTCAAAACTGTAAAGGAGCATTGAGTAAGAACGAACAGGAATTCCTGGAGAGTGGATAGTGCATGGTGCAGCTGCATACTCTTCACAATAAAGGATCTATTGTATAAAAGTAGTGCAGTGTATAGGACATGATATTTTGAATGATCTTTTAGTTGTAACCTCATGCATGGTGAGCAGGTAGTTGAGAATACTCTGAAGCTCATCTTCCTTCACTCCGTAATCCTGAAAATAGAGAGTGCAAATATAACTCTTCACCGATCATAGTTATTGGAGATTAACATTAGGTGTAAAAAGCCAAATATATATATATTCTTTTTAATATCAAACGAGATTCTCATTACATACATACTAACCTTCATTATGAGTTGTTTCACAAACAGCAGCAGAAAGGCTCTGAGAGAGTGGATCTCCTTCTGATTGGGTCTCGGACCGTCTACACAGACACACAACGACAGACACACAGACAGACACACGCAGACACGCAGGGACAAAGTCATTAGAGAAGGTCTGTTTTCAAAAGGATGTTATTTAGGACGCGATGCAGAGTGCACAGCTGTAGGTAGACAATACAACATGTTTATTCTAGGTTTAGCAGACAACAGAGGTACAAGAAGGACAGGAAAGCACATTCTGCAGGGGACACAAAGGACTGGATGTTCAACTTCCATGGCAACACTACACTATGGTCTGGGGGTGGAGAGGTATCAGTCTGTATCAGTGTGTGTAGAAAAGTGTGTTAATGGAAATATGAAAGAGTGCGGTGTGTGTGTGTGTGTGTGTGTAGGGAGGCATGTGTGTGTTCTCTTACCGAGGCCCTTGGGCGTGACTCCGCTGCGGTCCTGGGGGTTGACGACCCAATAGTAGTACTTGAGCGTGTGCATGACCTGCAGTACCGTGCCCACCCTGCGGATGGCGTTGTAGATGGTCACCGTGCTGATGAACTCGGTGGACAGGTAGGTGTACAACACCAACTGCACCTGGGGGGTGAATGCACACACACACACAAACACACACGTAAGAACACACACACACGACTAACCGATGCCCCCACACATTGACTCTGTACCGGTACCCCCTGTATATAGCCTCGCTATTGATATTTTACTACAGCTCTTGAATGATTTGTTACTTCATATATTATTATTATATTTTTTCACTTATCTATAACTTAATTTTCTTAAAACTGCATTGTTGGTTAAGGGCTTGTAAGTAAGCATTTCACTGTAAGGTCGCATGTGATTTGATTTGACGTGAAAAACCCAGCATGAGGTGAGGCAGAAATAAAATCCAATAACCTAACCTACTGAATGGTGGGCTGTCGCTCTCATGTACTGGAGGAGAAATACAGGACAGAGTATGAAAGGATGATGGTGGGATGGACAGAGGTGGGCGTGTGTGTGTTTGCCTGTCTACACGTCACATGTGCCCGTGCATGTGTGTGTGCCTTCATGTGCTTGCACAACTGTGTCCTTGACTGTGTGTCGCCGTGACTGTGTGTGTCACCGTGCATGCGTCTACCCGCCTGCCATGTGCCAGTACCTCTCCTCTCTTACCTTGGCAGGGGCATGGATCCAGATGGCAGGGTTGAACAGGATGTGGTCACACAGCTGCTTGAGCAGCAGGACGCCGTTCTGCAGGTTGCTGAGGTAACGGGCAAAGGCCAGCACGATGTCCAGCACGGACCGAGTCACATGCACCTTGGAAGACTACAGAGGAGGGAGGAGAGGGAGGGAGCAGAGGATACCCACAAAGAGAAAGGTGAATCAGGTTAACTCTGTGTCTAACAAGCCCAGAACAGACAAATGCAGTATGGAATTGGAGGGCACAGCACTGAGGCTGAAGGACAGACAGCTCACTATCTGCTCCTCTCTGATGTAATGGACAGAGTGCTGGGAAATCATATTATCCACCTTTCAATTTCAACACAGAACAGCAATTAGGACGGACGAGAGGAAGACTGCGGCGTGTGAATGTGTCTCTGGCGAGGGGGTGGTGGTGTGTGTATCACGTCTCTCACCTTCTCCAGGGTGTAACCGATGACCAGGAAGCCCTTGCAGGCCAGGACCTGCTCTTGCATAGCCACAGAGTTCTTCAGCAGCTCCATCACAAAGGACAGCAAAGTGCAACTGGGGGGGATGGAGAGTGGTTAGCTGCTGAGTAAGACTTGCCCCTTACAGGGTATATCCTATAGTAATGGTCTAAAATAATGAGGGTGTCACCATTCTACCATTCTGCTGTGAGAACACAATCTATGCAACACCTTCCCCTTGAGGGCAGACAAAGCCCTGATTGAGAACATCACTCAAGGACTAGGGCACTAATATTCACAGCTGGTATCCAGGTTTAGTGAGTAGGACAA
>NC_088413.1:26720071-26765881 GCF_034236695.1 Oncorhynchus nerka | reverse complement strand
AAGTATCTACATACTGTATACACACACCTTCTGCTATGCATCTAAGCCTCTATTCATTTCATTATTTATATGCCGTTTGGAACACATTGTGTATATTACACAATTGAAAAGAAGTGCCTCTCTTGAATTTTTATGAAAATTGAATAAATTAATTTATACATTTCCCACAAAAATAACGTTGTTATTATACACTGAATCCCGTTTCACTGATGTATTACTTACATTATTACAGTGAAATGTAATCCTGCTCTTTTCAAATCTATAATTCTGGTTAAATAAGGTGATACTAGACATTTCACTTCTAGCCTCTTTTTAATCATAATGACCAAACCTGTACACGTCAGTGGTGGAGAAGACCGGGTTTTCATCCTGCATCAGTATTTACAGTAGTGGTGGAGAAGACCGGGTTTTCATCCTGCATCAGTATTTACAGTAGTGGTGGAGAAGACCGGGTTTTCATCCTGCATCAGTATTTACAGTAGTGGTGGAGAAGACCGGGTTTTCATCCTGCCATCAGTATTTACAGTAGTGGTGGAGAAGACCGGGTTTTCATCCTCCATCAGTATTTACAGTAGTGGTGGAGAAGACCGGGTTTTCATCCTCCATCAGTATTTACAGTAGTGGTGGAGAAGACCGGGTTTTCATCCTGCATCAGTATTTACAGTAGTGGTGGAGAAGACCGGGTTTTCATCCTGCATCAGTATTTACAGTAGTGGTGGAGAAGACCGGGTTTTCATCCTGCATCAGTATTTACAGTAGTGGTGGAGAAGACCGGGTTTTCATCCTGCATCAGTATTTACAGTAGTGGTGGAGAAGACCGGGTTTTCATCCTCCATCAGTATTTACAGTAGTGGTGGAGAAGACCGGGTTTTCATCCTCCATCAGTATTTACAGTAGTGGTGGAGAAGACCGGGTTTTTCATCCTGCATCAGTATTTACAGTAGTGGTGGAGAAGACCGGGTTTTCATCCTGCATCAGTATTTACAGTAGTGGTGGAGAAGACCGGGTTTTCATCCTGCATCAGTATTTACAGTAGTGGTGGAGAAGACCGGGTTTTCATCCTGCATCAGTATTTACAGTAGTGGTGGAGAAGACCGGGTTTTCATCCTCCATCAGTATTTACAGTAGTGGTGGAGAAGACCGGGTTTTCATCCTGCATCAGTATTTACAGTAGTGGTGGAGAAGACCGGGTTTTCATCCTGCATCAGTATTTACAGTAGTGGTGGAGAAGACCGGGTTTTCATCCTGCATCAGTATTTACAGTAGTGGTGGAGAAGACCGGGTTTTCATCCTCCATCAGTATTTACAGTAGTGGTGGAGAAGACCGGGTTTTCATCCTCCATCAGTATTTACAGTAGTGGTGGAGAAGACCGGGTTTTCATCCTGCATCAGTATTTACAGTAGTGGTGGAGAAGACCGGGTTTTCATCCTGCATCAGTATTTACAGTAGTGGTGGAGAAGACCGGGTTTTCATCCTGCATCAGTATTTATAGTAGTGGGGTCCATGAACTGTACTACAGTATATTTAACATGGCCAGAGGGCGATAGAGGGAGATTTTCAGAAATTGCTTCCATCTTTCCTTGCCTGCCCAGACTGAGCTAAAGCAGCACTAGTCTAGATGACACCAATGCAGGTGACTTCCAGATCTCCCTGTAGTCTGCTGCAGACTCCTGAATGGTCACCTGGGATAATATGAAATGATTTGATTGGACCACTGGGACCTGCTGGGTGACTTTAGTTGCAATTGGACATGTATGACCGTCTGGCAGATCCTGTGTGTGTGTGTGTGTGCAGTCAAAGGTCACGCCTGTGTGTAACTGTTGGTTGTGTGGGGTGAGTGCACATGTGTATGAAAAGTATGATGAATGCACACCTTTCTGTATGAATGAACCAACATGTTATTGTGTGTGTGCGCGCCATGTGTGTACACAAATGTGTGTGTCCTTTATCTGAGCCAGAGCAGCAGCAGGCTTTGTGCTGCAGTGTGAGCACACCAGGCAAGATGTTTCTGCAGGTGGGCCCTGCTGACACACACACACACACACACACACAATGCCTTTCTACCAGCTCTGCACACAAATGAGTTGGATTTGAGGAAGATTTTAAATCAGTCGTCAGTGTGTGAAGGACTCCGTATCCTTCTAGCGTCAACAGTCAGCTTCTCTGTAGCATCCACCTTGTGGAAATGATGACATCAGACATTAACAGATGAAGAGACATTAGTGCAGGAGTGCTTGTGAAGCAGAAGAAGCCAGATGAGGCTTTCAGATATCGCCCTGTTTGAATCATGTCTATTTCTACCCTTTTATTAGATCAATAGCCGTTTGTACACATTACAAACTGTGTGTTTACTCTAATGTGGACGCTAGTTCTCTACTAGCAGCAGTTCACAAGACACAAGGGAGTATGGATCCACAGTACAAAGCCTCCCAGTATTGAGACTCAACATGTTGAGATGTAGCCTCTAGACTCTATTGTTCAGCCTTAATGCAGAGATGGACACATCGACAACTCCACAAAGGAGAGGGAAGTGCAGGACATGGAGAACATTGACCAGGGCTACACACACACACACACACACACACACACACACACACACACACACACACACACACACACACACACACACACACACAATATGGTCTACAGGACTTCTCATAGGGTAAAATGTAGGTCTAGTGTGTATTGTATAGAAGTTCCACAGTGCTGAGGCTGAGCAGTGGGAGTTATTGGGATATCTACTTAGTACCTTAGTTTCCCTAAACAAATGAGACTGTATCTGGTCCTACTTAGAACTGTCTGGTGGCCCACCTGTGGACTCTGTCCCATAGCTTGGGAACACAACTGTGAGCTATAGGAGGACAATGTAACTGTCTGGCTGTCCCTTAACCATGTGGTCTTAATGGTAAGCCCTTCTGGTTCCCAAAGACATCACCAGTCAGTGCTCTGCTCAGTTCACTGCTTCACATGATCAGGGGAAAAGGATCTAGGAAAGGAGAGAGAGAAAGGAGAACAAGAGAAAAAAGCAAGGGGGAGTGGGAGGAAAAGAGAGTGAAACAGTGAAAGGAAGAGTTCCGTCCCAGGGTTCCGTCCAGGGTTCGTCCAGGCAGGACTGCGGCAGGCAGAGACAGACGACATTGATTTGGGAGGAGGGAGGAATTGCATTTAGCTAATTGGATTAGAGCCGCGCTGGCTTTCCCCATTTCCCCTTTGTTTTGTGGTCGCCGCCTATCTATTGATGGGACTCCCAGGTCCTAACCTGCTATAGGGGGTCTCCCTGGACCAGTGGTGAGCCACCCAGCCTCACACCACACAGCCTGCGGTCTGGGGCCCAGACTGATCTCTGAACAGTTAAATGGACTAAGAGAAGGATGGAGGACTGCAGCCAAACCCTGCATTGCATTCAGGTTCCAGATTGGTCTGCGTTGTGATGTCAGTTTGTATTATATTGAGTTGAAATGAGATTGGAATAGTTTGTTTAGAGGGATATTGAAATTTGATAACCTATGTTTTTTTCAGGTTGTCATTTATTTTTGTTTTTTATAATGCTGTTTGTAAGGTCAATTTGCAGCGCTGTATGATTTGTCTATAGAAGCGCGTCCAGCTAATAGCTGTCAGGTTAGAATAGCCTGCACTGTTTTCCTACACTACCATAAAAATGTTCCATACCCTTAACCAAGGCGTGGACTAGAATTAAATTAGACCAGATTGGCTAAACTGATGCCAGCCACCCAAGTGCTGCTGGTCTCTTATCGTAAAGCTCTACTTTAACCACTGTTTTAAATACAAGTACAGTACTCCCATTCTAATGGTAATTCAGTCTTTATAGAAACCCATTTAAGGCCAACTTGTCGTCATTTTTAATGTACTGCATGTCGCAGTGTGACGTTATTCACTGACTAACCACTCCAGTGTAGTTTCCATATGGTCATACTGCTCTACTTCGAATGCAATGCAGCATGTTTTTAATTGGTAAAAATGCTAAATGTCAAGTAAGCAGAAACTAATGGGAGAGGGCTAAGTCACTAGACTGTGATCGTTAAACCGGAGAAGAATTCCCGTTACTATCGGTGCGTTTAGAAAGGCCTCTTTACTTTTCTACTCTGAGAAAACAGATATGGATTAACAATCACAGCCAACCCAGTACCAGAAGATTAATGACCAGCCTTGTAGCCATCTAATTTAGAACATTAATGACTAACGCCTAATTAATTACAAATTCTCTCTCTCTCTCTCTCGGTCTCTCTCGGTCTCTCTCGGTCTCTCTCTCTCTCGGTCTCTCTCTCTCGGTCTCTCTCTCTCTCTCTCGGTCTCTCTCTCTCTCTCTCTGTCTTTCTCTCTCTCTCGGTCTCTCTCTCTCTCGGTCTCTCTCTCTCTCTCTCTCGGTCTTTCTCTCTCTCTCGGTCTCTCTCTCTCTCGGTCTCTCTCTCTCGGTCTCTCTCTCTCTCGGTCTCTCTCTCTCTCGGTCTCTCTCTCTCGGTCTCTCTCTCTCTCGGTCTCTCTCTCTCTCTGGGTCTCTCTCTCTCTCGGTCTCTCTCGGTCTCTCTCTCTCTCTCAGTCTATCTCGGTCTCTCTCTCTCTCGGTCTCTCTCGGTCTCTCTCGGTCTCTCTCGGTCTCTCTCGCTCTCTCTCGGTCTCTCTCGCTCTCTCTCTCTCTCTCTCTCTCTCGGTCTCTCTCTCTCTCTGTCTTTCTCTCTCTCTCGGTCTCTCTCTCTCTCGGTCTCTCTCTCTCTCGGTCTCTCTCTCTCTCGGTCTCTCTCGGTCTCTCGGTCTCTCTCTCTCGGTCTCTCTCTCTCGGTCTCTCTCTCTCTCGGTCTCTCTCTCTCTCTCGGTCTCTCTCTCGGTCTCTCTCTCGGTCTCTCTCTCGGTCTCTCTCTCGGTCTCTCTCTCTCTCGGTCTCTCTCTCTCGGTCTCTCTCTCTCGGTCTCTCGGTCTCGGTCTCTCGGTCTCGGTCTCTCTCTCGGTCTCTCTCTCGGTCTCTCTCGGTCTCTCGGTCTCTCTCTCTCGGTCTCTCTCTCGGTCTCTCTCTCTCTGTCTCTTTCTCTCGGTCTCTCTCTCTCTGTCTCTTTCTCTCGGTCTCTAGATGTTCTTAGTTAAAAGCAGCGTAGATGATCTAGCTGGGATGTATTTTCTCTCTCTTTACTCCCCTTTGACTTTCTGTCCTCAGAGCCACAGTGATTAATGCAGAGCCTTAAATTAGGAGAGTGATGATTTGCCGATGACACACGGACGCTGTTCAACTGGCAGACACACTTTACACTATCTACTAACTCATCTATGACTGCTAACATGGATGGGTGATGGTCTCTTCCTCAAATGCCACAGCAGATAATTTGTCTCTATTGACTCCCAGATGGTGACGAGATGATACTCTGTCACCGACCCTCAGGCAATGGGGGTGGCAGGTAGCCTAGTGGTTAAGATCATTGGGTCAGTAACCGAAAGGTCACTGGTTCGATTCCCGAGCCGACTAAGTGAAAAATCTATCTGTGCCCTTGAGCAGGCACTTAACCCAAATTGCTCCTGTAAGTCCCTCTGGATAAAGTACTAAAATGTAAAAATATATTATCTATGTAGCTAAAATCTGGTCTAAAGTTTGTTGTAAGGCCCCACATGGCGCCTGTCAAATGAAACTAATACTTTGCTTTGTTTGTTGTTTATGTTTTGCAGGTGACCTTTGAGCAGCACAAGGAGAACCTGCCCCCGTATGTTCCGTCAGTACCAGAGACTGGGCTCCGAGGCGTGCAGCTGGTATCCGGACCATTTCCGGGGCCAGCCGAGACTCTGAGATTCTGGGCCAGCTCCGGACCAACAGGGATCAGGGGAGGAGACTGCCCCCTCCACCGTGATCGAGCTCACCATTGACCCAGAGGGGTCCCCAGAACCAGGAGTCCCCAACACTACCCTCCCTCAGCAACCTCAGCATCTGCTTCCACCCCCAGCCCTCCAGAGAGAGAAGGAGATAGAAGTCAGAGGGGTCAAGCACCCATAACTGTGTCCAACATGCTGGCCAGAGCTGAAGAAGAGGAGGAGGAGGAACTACAGCAGGTCCAGAATCAGATCTCTGAGGATCAGAGAGGAGGTGCTGGTGACAGAGCTGAAGCTACTCCACAGGAGACTGAAGCTAAACTTACAAGGGATAAAGTCAGCAGTAAGACTGTTGAGGCCATGGCTGAGACTGAGACAGCCACAGATAAGACTGATGAAGCTGCAGCAGCAGCTAGCACAGCTGAAATAGACGAAGCGACCAGGCCAGAAACTGAAGACGCAAAGGTGGCTAAGACCGAAACAAGCGACGATGCTAAAACATCTGATACCGACAAAGTAGTAAGACCTCAAACGGATGGAGAGAAGGGGTCAGAAACGCACAGCTGCAAAGCCTCCCACGTTCTTATGTCTGAAGATTCCCCTGAACGAACCCAAGGAACCGGAACTGGCAAAGCAACCGGAGGAACAGGTCTCTGCTGCCATCTCGGCCTGCCAGCAGGGCAGCGTGGCGGAGGGGTCAGCGGTCGGGGCATCTGTCCAGTCAGTCAGTGACCAGGTCCGACCCAGCTCCACCGACGACAGCATGGAGGAATCCTCTTTTGTCTCCGCCGCTGGTGGAGAGGAGGAAGAAAAGGAGGAAGAGGAGGTGAAAACAGAGGAGGTTGTTGTTGAGGAGGAGAAGATGGAAGAGGTTAAAGCAGAGGAGATCAAGACAGAGGTTAAAACTGAAAAGGAGAAGGAAGAGAAGAGTGTTGCCAAGGTCACAAAGTCAGCAGTGGAAAGTCAAGCCACACCACCTGCTTCTGTACCTGAGGAGAGTCGGACACAACCCCCTAAAATGGAGGAGATTGACCTTGACCCGTCTGCACCAGGCACCGACCCCACCAGCACAGAGCCAGCACGGCAGCCTTTAGAGTCCACAATATCGCCCCCTACAGCCTTGGAGGCCATACTACCACCAGCAGCAGTCGGGGCCACAGTTTCTAAATCTGACACCTCACAGGCTGTAGCACCAGCAGAGGCCCCCAGCACCAAGGCGGTCCAGCCAGAAGCCCCACAGGCCTCAGGGGCCACAGAGGCCCCCAGCAGCAGGACTGAAACCTCTCCGAAAGTAGCCACTGCTACTGCTGTGGAGGCAGGGAAAGACAGTGCTGCAGAGGGCCCTGGCTCTGCCACCAAGACCAAAGAGATCCACATTGCCAGGCTGGATGTGTCCAGTGTGGCCTCAGACACAGAGAGACTGGCGCTAAAGGAGACCTCCACACCTGTATGTCATCACTGCTTCATCTATTTACTGGTCTTGTGTCTTTCACGAAAAGTGCTTTATAATATACAGTATGTACGTGGGTATGGCTATATGGCTTCAGCTAATCCTGTTTATATTTATATGGCTAAAGCCAAAGCTAATCCTGTTTATATTTATATGGCTAATGCTAATGCCAAAGCTAATCCTGTTTATATTTATATGGCTAATGCTAATGCCAAAGCTAATCCTGTTTATATTTATATGGCTAATGCTAATGCCAAAGCTAATCCTGTTTATATTTATATGGCTAATGCTAATGCCAAAGCTAATCCTGTTTATATTTATATGGCTAATGCTGAAGACAAAGCTAATCCTGTTTATATTTATATGGCTAATGCTGAAGACAAAGCTAATCCTATTTATATGGCTAATGCTGAAGACAAAGCTACTCCTTAGCTCAAGCTAATCCTGTTTATATATATGACTAATGCTAATGCTGCTGCTAACCGTCTTGAGTGCTGTACCACAGGAAGTTCCTCAGGGCGACGCGGCTGCAGCCGGTGCCTCAGGAGGCCAGGCCAGCGAGAGCAGCTCCTCCGCTCGCTCCACCATGTTCCGTATTCCAGAGTTCCGTTGGTCTCACATGCACCAGCGCCTGCTCACAGACCTGCTCTTCTCCATCGAGACTGACGTGCAGATGTGGAGGAGGTAAAGGAGGGGAATTGGTTGAAATACATGGAGAATTGCGTAGCATTTTGATCTGATTTCTAACACTAGAATGGTTGCCGGACAGGCGACTTTCCAACTCACTAATTTACAACAAAAAATAGTCTATCCTGCAAACATTCTGATCTCCGGGTCGTTGCTGTAAATGAGAATGTGCTCTCAGTCAACTTACCTTGTAAAATAAGGGTCGAAAAAAAACTCAGAGGAGTTTAAACAGAATAGATCTATGGTAATCTATGGTAAGACCTGAAAATGGTTGTCTAGCAATGATCAACATAATTTTGAAAAGAATAATGGGCAAATGTTGTACAATCCAGGTGTGGAAAGCTCTTAGAGATTTACCCAGAAAGACTCATAGCTGTAATCGCTGCCAAAGGTGCTTCTACAAAGTGTTGACCTTCCGGAGACACCTGAAACCCCACCTCTTTCAGGAATACCTAGGATAGAATAAAGTAATCCTTCTCACCCCCCCCCCCCCCCCCTTAAAAGATTTAGATGCACTATTGTAAAGTGGCTGTTCCACTGGATGTCTTAAGATGAACGCACCAATTTGTAAGTCGCTCTGGATAAGAGCGTCTGCTAAATGACTTAAATGTAAATGTAAAATGTTGACAAGGGAGTGTGAATACTTATGTCAATTAGATATTTCTGTTTCATTTTCAAAAAAATTATGAAACATTTCTAAAAAAAGAAATGTTTCCGTTTGTCTATATAGGATATTGTGTCTAAATGGGTGATGGGAAAAAACATATTTGATCAAGGGGTATGAATACATTCTGAAGGCGCTGAAGGCATTGATTGTGTTGTACATTGATTCAATGATTATAATGTTTAGCTTCTATGTACCTCTGTGTAATTTATGCCCGTCTCCTCTCTCCCAGTCACTCCACTAAGACGGTGATGGACTTTGTGAACAGCAGTGAGAATGTGGTGTTTGTCCACAACACAGTGCACCTCATCTCTCAGGTGGTGGACAACCTCATCATGTCCTGTGGAGGCATCCTGCCCCTGCTTTCTGCTGCCACATCCTCCTCAGTGAGAGACACTGTCTGTCTGGCTGTTGTGTCTGTCTGGCTGTTGTGTCTGTCTGGCTGTTGTGTCTGTCTGGCTGTTGTGTCTGTCTGGCTGTTGTGTCTGTCTGGCTGTTGTGTCTGTCTGGCTGTTGTCTGTCTCTGTCGGTCTGTCTCTGTCGGTCTGTCTCTGTCGGTCTGTCTGTCTGTCTCTGTCGGTCTGTCTGTCTCTGTCGGTCTGTCTGTCTCTGTCGGTCTGTCTGTCTCTGTCGGTCTGTCTCTGTGTCTCTGTCGGTCTGTCTCTGTGTCTCTGTCTGTCTGACTCTGTCTCTGTGTCTCTGCCTGTTTCTGTGTCTCTGCCTGTCTCTGTGTCTGGTATGTGTATGGCCACCCACAGTAGGTTATCCCTGTCCATCCATCTCCGTTGACCTTTCTCCAATCACATTAGACTACAGTTGGCCAGTGCTAACATGGTTAGTGTGTTTTTGTACTGTCTGACCCCAGTGACAGTAGCACTCCAGTATAACATAAACCCTGATGGACCTGTGGTCCTCTGTCTCCCCTCCATACCACTCCCTTTACAATTTACACTGGAATCAATGTCCAGTATGGACTGGTGGCTGTGGCTACAGCAGGGGTCAATTCCATCATAATTAGATTCAAAGACGGGATTGAATTCAATGAGGATTTAATCTGATTGAAATCTGAAATGAATGTTGCTCAGCAGACGTTGAACCATTTCCCTTTCTTACCAAACATGGTCCCTAAGTTGACTAATAGCTTCATGTCATAATTTAGTTTGGATTTGACAGTAATGATGCTAGTGATGGTGGTGTTTGTCCTCTTCTTCTCCTCAGCATGATCTGGAGAACATTGAGCCGTCCCAGGGTCTGTCGGTGGAGGCCTCTGTCACCTTCCTGCAGCGCCTCATCAACCTGGTGGATGTTCTGATCTTCGCCTCCTCCCTCAACTTCACTGAGATCGAGGCTGAGAAGAACATGTCCTCTGGCGGTATCCTCAGACAGAGCCTCCGTCTGGGTACGTATGGAAGATCTCTCTGCCTCTCTCTCCTCCCCCATCCCTTCTGGTCTTTTCCATCTCTTCACATCTCCTCTCCCCAGTTCCCATCTTCTCTTCCTGTTCTGTTCTTTACATGTCCTCCCTTCTTGTTTCCCTCTTTTCCTCGTCTCTTCACTTCCTCCTTCTCCCTTCACTTCCTCCTTTTCTCACCCTGTTCCTCCTCATTCACCTCTTTTCATCAATCCCCCTCTATATCAGACTGCAGTAGACTCTAATAGCAGCCTGAGCTGCCAAAGCTCTCCATAGTGTATCCTCTCTTTTTCGCTCTCTCTCTCTCTTGGCTCATAGCAGCCCTCTCTTATCTTGTTATTATAACCCCTCTGCGCTGCAACACTCTAAAATGGCCGCCTATGATTAGTCGATTCCCCCGTAATGGCCCTGGCTGTAGCCCTAGGCCTGCCTCTTTCTCTTTCTCTGCCTCATGTTCCAGTCTATTAAAGTAACCCAGTGACAGCTCCGAGACACGGCTAGACCCCTGCTCTGCTAGCTGAATAAAATATACTTCAAATGCTTTACATTATTCATTTTATTCAGGCACTACATTACACCAACCACCTTATCCAACCTCCAACCCACCCCTCATCTAACTCCTAAGCTCCCTAGTACAATAAGACTATGCATGGTGATTTAAACCATCTGCTCCATTTGGGTAATGGGCCGTGCTCGGTATCCAATTTTGCTTTTAAATACTCCTTACAAACTAGCTCGTAAACAAAATGGTCGCCCTGTACGCCACCTTGTTCAGCTGATATCCAGTCGCGTTCTTTTTTTCTGGGTTTATCCCAACGGCCATTCTCATTGGTGGGGAGCTCGGTGGAGAGAGTGATGCTGTCGTAGCAAATACCTGCTTTTAGAGAGCTGCCGTTATGAGATTAATTTTTGATGAGGTATTCTTTCCCTGTTGCTGGTGCAGTAATCTGATTTGGGTAGACTGTAACAATGTTTCAAGGGGGACCTTACACACACACACACACACACACACACACACACACACACACACACACAGGCACACACACACACACACACAGGCACACACACACACAGGCACACACACACACAGGCACACAAACACACAGGCACGCAAACAAACACACTGCCTCTCCTGAAGGCCTTAATGTAAAACTCCAGACCATTCCAGATGAAATACTTCCACCTCTAATTTAGACGGTTCAGAAATTACATTTGTCAGTTGTCAAATACAGAAATGAGGGAGGGGCTAAAATAAGCATAGAAAGCAAAATCAAAAGCGTCAATATTGCACCGCAATATATCATATAAAAAAAAAAAAAGCCCCCTTGGTAGGAGCCAGAAACCTACCTGAAGTTATCAAACAGTGGATATTTTACCTCATGTTCTGTGAGGTAGTTTGTTTCCCAGGCAAGACCCACATGCAGTGAGGCACCATTGTCATCCAATATTGAATGAACCCCATGCAGGGTTTGGATACAGTGAGAACTAGTGTGACCTTGGATACAGTTAGAACTAGTGTGACCTTGGATACAGTTAGAACTAGTGTGACCTTGGATACAGTTAGAACTAGTGTGACCTTGGATACAGTTAGAACTAGTGTGACCTTGGATACAGTGAGAACTAGTGTGACCTTGGATACAGTGAGAACTAGTGTGACCTTGGATACAGTGAGAACTAGTGTGACCTTGGATACAGTGAGAACTAGTGTGACCTTGGATACAGTGAGAACTAGTGTGACCTTGGATACAGTGAGAACTAGTGTGACCTTGGATACAGTGAGAACTAGTGTGACCTTGGATACAGTGAGAACTAGTGTGACCTTGGATACAGTGAGAACTAGTGTGACCTTGGATACAGTGAGATCTAGTGTGACCTTGGATACAGGGAGAACTAGTGTGACCTTGGATACAGGGAGAACTAGTGTGTCCTTGGATACAGGGAGATCTAGTGTGTCCTTGGATACAGGGAGATCTAGTGTTACCTTGGATACAGTGTGAACTAGTGTTGAGGCTAGGGGGAGCAGGGAGGAAGAGGTGAACGCTGTTGTCCAGGTGGACTGGACCTTGTTCCTGGAGAGTTCAATTCTTTCTCTTTCTCAACCGCTCCTCACTTCTCACTTTCTGTCTCTCCCCAATTCTCTCTTCTCTCGGCTTCTCTCTGTCTCCTCCTGTCTTGCTTTTTTGGTTGCTCGTTCTCTCACTACTTCACCCCTAGACTTCCTGAAGGGCCGCCCCCAGGTGGTGAAGGTAGGCAACAACACCTCCACTACGCTGATCCTCAACACAGGGGCCCCACAAGGGTGCGTGCTCAGACCCTTCCCGTACTCCCTGTTCACCCATGACTGCGTGGCTACACACATCTCTAACTTGGTCATCAAGTTTGCAGGCGACACAACAGTAGTATGCCTGATTACCAACAACGACGAGTTAACCTACAGGGAGGAGGTGAGGGCCCTGGCAGAGTTGTGCCAGGAAAATAACCTCTCGCTCAACGTCAACAATATGAAGGAGCTGATTGTGTACTTCTGGAGACAGCAGAGAGAGCATGCCCCCATCCACATTGACGGGACAGTAGAGGAGAGGGTGAAAGAGTACACATCACTGACAATATGAAATGGTCCATCCACACAGACAGTGTGGTGAAGAAGGTGCAACAGCGCCTCTTCAACCTCAGGAGGCTGAAGAAATTCCGCTTGGCCCCTAAGACCCTCAAATTTCTATAGATGCACCATTGAGAGCATCCTGTCAGGCTTTATCACCGCCTGGTACGGCAACTGCATTGTCCACAGACACAGTGCTCTCCAGCCCAATTCTTCACCAGGGGAAGTGTGTCTTCCTCCTGGACATCTTCAGCACCCAGTGTGAAAGCAAGGACAAGAAGATTATCAAGCACCTCAGCCACGGTCTGTTCACCCCGCTACCATCTAGAAGGAAGTTACAGTACAGCTTCATCAAAGCTGGGACAAGAGACTGAAAAAACAGCTTCTATCTCCAGGCCATCAGACCGCTAGCTGACCACCGTCCAGTACCCTGCCCTGAACTTAGACACTGTTATTAGCTGACCACCGCCCAGTACCCTGCCCTGAACTTAGACACTGTTACTAGCTGGCCTCCGTCCAGTACCCCTGCCCTGAACTTAGACACTTACTAGCTGACCACCGCCCAGTACCCTGCCCTGAACTTAGACACTGTTACTAGCTGACCACCGCCCAGTACCCTGCCCTGAACAGACACTTACTAGCTGACCTCCGCCCAGTACCCTGCCCCTGAACTTAGCTGACCTCCGCCCTGTTACTAGACACTGTTACTAGCTGACCACCCACCGCCCAGTACCCTGCCCTGAACTTAGACACTGTTACTAGCTGACCACCCACCGCCCAGTACCCTGCCCTGAACTTAGACACTGTTACTAGCTGACCACCGCCCAGTACCCTGCCCTGAACTTAGACACTGTTACTAGCTGACCACCGCCCAGTACCCTGCCCTGAACTTAGACACTTACTAGCTGACCTCAGCCCAGTACCCTGCCCTGAACTTAGACACTTACTAGCTGACCTCCGCCCAGTACCCTGCCCTGAACTTAGACACTGTTACTAGCTGACCACCCACCGCCCAGTACCCTGCCCTGAACTTAGACACTGTTACTAGCTGACCACCGCCCAGTACCCTGCCCTGCACTTAGACACTTACTAGAGCTGACCACCGCCCAGTACCCTGCCCTGAACTTAGACACTGTTACTAGCTGACCACCGCCCAGTACCCTGCCCTGAACTTAGACACTGTTACTAGCTGACCGCCCAGTACCCTGCCCTGAACTTAGACACTTACTAGCTGACCACCGCCCAGTACCCTGCCCTGAACTTAGACACTGTTACTAGCTGACCACCGCCCAGTACCCTGCCCTGAACTTAGACACTGTTACTAGCTGACCACCGCCCAGTACCCTGCCTGAACTTAGACACTGTTACTAGCTGACCACCCACCGCCCAGTACCCTGCCCTGAACTTAGACACTGTTACTAGCTGACCACCACCGCCCAGTACCCTGCCCTGAACTTAGACACTGTTACTAGCTGACCACCGCCCAGTACCCTGCCCTGAACTTAGACACTGTTACTAGCTGACCACCCACCGCCCAGTACCCTGCCCTGAACTTAGACACTTACTAGCTGACCTCCGCCCAGTACCCTGCCCTGAACTTAGACACTTACTAGCTGACCTCCGCCCAGTACCCTGCCCTGAACTTAGACACTGTTACTAGCTGACCCACCGCCCAGTACCCTGCCCTGAACTTAGACACTGTTACTAGCTGACCACCCACCGCCCAGTACCCTGCCCTGAACTTAGACACTGTTACTAGCTGACCCACCGCCCAGTACCCTGCCCTGAACTTAGAGACTGTTACTAGCTGACCACCGTCCATTACCCTGCCCTGAACTTAGACACTTACTAGCTGACCACCGCCCAGTACCCTGCCCTGAACTTAGACACTGTTACTAGCTGACCACCGTCCAGTACCCTGCCCTGAACTTAGAGACTGTTACTAGCTGACCACCGCCAGTACCCTGCCCTGAACTTAGACACTGTTACTAGCTGACCACCGCCCAGTACCCTGCCCTGAACTTAGACACTGTTACTAGCTGACCACCGCCCAGTACCCTGCCCTGAACTTAGACACTGTTACTAGCTGACCACCGCCCAGTACCCTGCCCTGAACTAGACACTGTTACTAGCTGACCACCGCCCAGTACCCTGCCCTGAACTTAGACACTGTTACTAGCTGACCACCGCCCAGTACCCTGCCCTGAACTTAGACACTGTTACTAGCTGACCACCGCCCAGTACCCTGCCCTGAACTTAGACACTGCTGACCACCGCCTAGTACCCTGCCCTTAACTTAGACACCTAGCTGACCACCGTCCAGTACCCTGCCCTGAACTTAGACACTGTTACTAGCTGACCACCGCCCAGTACCCTGCCCTGAACTTAGACACTGTTACTAGCTGACCACCGCCCAGTACCCTGCCCTGAACTTAGACACTTACTAGCTGACCACCGCCCAGTACCCTGCCCTGAACTTAGACACTTACTACTGACCACCGTCCATTACCCTGCCCTGAACTTAGAGACTGTTACTAGCTGACCACCGCCCAGTAACCTGCCCTGAACTTAGACACTGTTACTAGCTGACCACCGTCCATTACCCTGCCCTGAACTTAGAGACTGTTACTAGCTGACCACCGCCCAGTAACCTGCCCTGAACTTAGACACTGTTACTAGCTGACCACCGTCCATTACCCTGCCCTGAACTTAGACACTTACTAGCTGACCACCGCCCAGTACCCTGCCCTGAACTTAGACACTGTTACTAGCTGACCACCGCCCAGTACCCTGCCCTGAACTTAGACACTGTTACTAGCTGACCACCGCCCAGTACCCTACCCTGAACTTAGACACTGTTACTAGCTGACCACCCGCCCAGTACCCTGCCCTGAACATAGACACTGTTACTAGCTGACCACCGCCCAGTAACTTGCCCTGAACTTAGACACTGTTACTAGCTGACCACCGTCCATTTACCCTGCCCTGAACTTAGAGACTGTTACTAGCTGACCACCGCCCAGTAACCTGCCCTGAACTTAGACACTGTTACTAGCTGACCACCGTCCATTTACCCTGCCCTGAACTTAGACACTTACTAGCTGACCCACCGCCTAGTACCCTGCCCTGAACTTAGACACTTACTAGCTGACCACCGTCCAGTACCCTGCCCTGAACTTAGACACTGTTACTAGCTGACCACCGCCCAGTACCCTGCCCTGAACTTAGACACTGTTACTAGCTGACCACCGCCCAGTACCCTGCCCTGAACTTAGACACTTACTAGCTGACCACCGCCAGTACCCTGCCCTGAACTTAGACACTTACTAGCTGACCACCGCCCAGTACCCTGCCTGAATTTAGACACTTACTAGCTGACCACCGCCCAGTACCCTGCCCTGAACTTAGACACTTACTAGCTGACCAGTACCCTGCCTGAACTTAGACACTGTTACTAGCCCTCCAGTACCCTGCCTGAACTTAGACTGTTACTAGCTGACCACCGCCCAGTACCCTGCCCTGAACTTAGACACTGTTACTAGCTGACCACCGCCCCAGTACCCTGCCCTGAACTTAGACACTGTTACTTTGACCACCGTCCAGTACCCTGCCCTGAACTTAGACACTGTTACTAGCTGACCACCGCCCAGTACCCTGCCCTGAACTTAGACACTGTTACTAGCTGACCACCGTCCATTACCCTGCCTGAACTTAGAGACTGTTACTAGCTGACCACCGCCCAGTAACCTGCCCTGAACTTAGACACTGTTACTAGCTGACCACCGTCCATTACCCTGCCCTGAACTTACTAGCTGACCACCGCCCAGTACCCTGCCCTGAACTTAGACACTGTTACTAGCTGACCACCGCCCAGTGCCCTGCCCTGAACTTAGACACTGTTACTAGCTGCCCAGTACCCTGCCCTGAACTTAGACACTGTTACTAGCTGACCACCGCCCAGTACCCTGCCCTGAACCTTAGACACTGTTACTAGCTGACCACCGCCCAGTACCTGCCCTGAACTTAGACACTTACTAGCTGACCACCGCCCAGTACCCTGCCCTGAACTTAGACACTTACTAGCTGACCACCGCCCAGTACCCTGCCCCTGAACTTAGACACTGTTACTAGCTGACCACCGCCCAGACCTGCCTGAACTTAGACACTGTTACTAGCTGACCACCGTCCATTACCCTGCCCTGAACTTAGAGACTGTTACTAGCTGACCACCGCCCAGTAACCTGCCCTGAACTTAGACACTGTTACTAGCTGACACCGCCCAGTACCCTGCCTGAACTTGACACTGTTTAGTCCATTACCTGCCCTGAACTTAGAGACTGTTATAGTGACCACCGCCCAGTAACCTGCCCTGAACCCAGACACTGTTACTAGCTGACCACCGTCCATTACCCTGCCCTGAACTTAGACACTGTTACTAGCTGACCACCGCCCAGTACCCCTGCCCTGAACTTAGACACTGTTACTAGCTGACCACCGCCCAGTACCCTGCCCTGAACTTAGACACTGTTACTAGCTGACCACCGCCCAGTACCCTGCCCTGAACTTAGACACTTACTAGCTGACCACCGCCTAGTACCCTGCCCTGAACTTAGACACTGGCTGACCACTAGCCTGAACTTAGACCACCTGACCACCTGTAGTACCCTGCCTGAACTTAGACACTTACTAGCTGACCACCCACCTGCCCTGAACTTAGACACTTATAGCTGACACCGCCCAGTACCCTGCCCTGAACTTAGACACTTACTAGCTGACCACCGCCCAGTACCCTGCCCTGAACTTAGACACTTACTAGCTGACCACCGCCCAGTACCCTGCCTGAACTTAGACACTTACTAGCTGACCACCGCCCAGTACCCTGCCCTGAACTTAGACACTTACTAGCTGACCACCGCCCAGTACCCTGCCCTGAACTTAGACACTTACTAGCTGACCACCGCCTAGTACCCTGCCCTGAACTTAGACACTTACTAGCTGACCACCGCCCAGTACCCTGCCCTGAACTTAGACACTTACTAGCTGACCACCGCCTAGTACCCTGCCCTGAACTTAGACACTTACTAGCTGACCACCGCCCAGTACCCTGCCTAAACTTAAGAGACTGCTACCCGTATGTACATAGTTAATGAAGACTGGTCACTTTAATAATGTTTACATACTGTTTACCCACTTCATATGTATATACTGTATTCTAGTCAAGGCTCATCCTATACAATTACTGCTGTACACACCTTTTCTATTCATAATGTCTATACACACCATCATATACATATATATTTATATTCCGGACTCAGACATGGCTCATTCTCATATTCCTTCATTTCTTTCCTTTTTGGATTTGTGTGTATTGTTTTGTATTGTTAGGTATTCCTGCACTGTTGGAGCTGGAAACATAAGCATTTTGCTGCACTAGAAACATAAGCATTTTGCTGCACTAGAAACATAAGCATTTGCTGCACTAGAAACATAAGCATTTTGCTGCACCTGCGATAACATCTTCACAATATGTGTACGCAGCCTATTTTCTTTGATTTATACATCCACCGCAACTCTCATTCTCTCTCTCATTCTCTCTTTCTCTCTCTCCAATATATCTCTCTCTCTGCAGTGTGTGCCATGGCTGTGAGGAACTGTCTGGAATGTCAGCAGCAGTCTCACTTCAAGCCCAGCCAGGACAGCGCCCGGCCTGGCAAGCAGTGCACAGCCTCATGGGAGCTTCCAAGTCCATGCCCGCGCAGGCAAGTAGTATCATCCTCCTCACTGAGTCAGACCCCCCACACACACACTTCTCCCCCTCCCTCTCCTCTTTCTGTCATTTCAGGAATCCTGACTTCCTAGCAATACCCCCCAAAAAAACAACAGTTTATACATTTTTCTTTTACATTTCCCAATCTCCTAGCAGACATGGAGAAACACCATAATTGATGACATTTCTCCTCCTGTATATAGGTTGAATAGGATCGCTGCACTTAGTGAATTGTAAGCATCCTCTAAGTCGTCCTTTGTCTTGCATTGCATCCCAATACTTCCCCGGCAGGAACCCATCCCTCTGTGATCCTCCTATGTAATAGCAGAGAGTTGTTATTGCATTAGCTGATATCTTATTGCATTACTTCGCCTGCTGTTATGTTACACTAGACAAGGCCCTTTGTCATTGTTGGCCTTTGATTTGATATGGTGACTTCCAGTAAAACAGTTTTTTTCCTGAAACCAGTGTGTAAAGTCTCATTCATAATGCAGTGAGTGGCTCTATGGTAAACCCATTATGTTAAGGGTCTGAGTCTCAAGGGAAACACAACATCCCCACTGAATGGGGCAGATACTGTACTGTATGTGGACTGGCCAACTATACACTTCCCATGGGATGATTTCCAACACTCGAGCTACTGGGGAAACACAACATCCCACTGAATGGGGCAGATACTGTACTGTATGTGGACTGGCCAACTATACACCTCCCATGGGATGATTTCCAACACTCGAAGCTACTGGGGAAACACAACATCCCACTGAATGTGGCAACACTGTACTGTGTGGACTGGCCAACTATACACTTCCCATGGGATGATTTCCAACACTCGAATGGCTACTGGGTTGAAACACAACATCCCACTGAATGGAGCAGATACTGTACTGTATGTGGACTGGCCAACTATACACCTCCATGGGATGATTTCCAACACTCTACTGGTGGTGGAATGGGGTTGAGTTGACCTCTGCTAACACATACACCTCCCATGGGATGATTTCCAACACTCTACTGGTGGTGGAATGGGCCGTTGAGGTTGACCTCTGCTAACACATACACCTTCCATGGGTTGATTTCCAACACTACTGGTGGTGGAATGGGCCGTTGTGGTTGACCTCTGCTAACACATACACCTCTCATGGGATGATTTCCAACACTCTACTGGTGGTGGAATGGGCCGTTGAGGTTGACCTCTGCTAACACATACACCTCCCATGGGTTGATTTCCAACACTCTACTGGTGGTGGAATGGGCCGTTGGTTGACCTCTGCTAACACATACACCTCCCATGGGTTGATTTCCAACACTCTACTGGTGGTGGAATGGGCCGTTGAGGTTGACCTCTGCTAACACATACACCTTCCATGACAATCCGTTATCATTTGTGATGTCTTCGACTTACAGAGAAGTCTAGTTTTGGACAGTGGGTAGAATATAAAAACCGATGATGGTATTTTCAGCATTAACCAGCAACAGTTGCTTACATTATTATGTGTGTGTCTGTGCGTGTCGGTCTCTCTATGTGTGCTTGCCTGCGTGTCCGTGTGTGCGTGTGTTCTACACCTGCAGAGCCCTGTTGATGTTGTGACAGGAGGGATGTCTCCCATCAGAGACATGGACCGTCTGCTACAGGAAATGGACATCAACCGCCTCAGAGCCGTGGTCTTCAGAGATATCGTGAGTTTACAAAGCTTTGATAAAGATTGAGGTTGAGATGAGTCAACTTTTCAAATAAATAACAGTACCTATGCATTGTAAAAACTTGTTATTGCTGTCTTTTTGGAAGACCCCATGATTTTCTTTAAAATACTGTGTAGATGTAGGATCTTAATTTGAGCCAGTTTGCTACAGCAGGAAACTGTTCCTGCAGCAACAGGAAATGTTGAAAATCAAGTCTGAAATTTCAAAGTGGAAATTACACATTTCAGAAGCCTTATTAAAACCTTAAATACACTACAAGTAAAAAAATTCCTGCATTGCTCCACCAGTTCTTCTGCAACAGGGTGGTCAAATTAAGATCCTACATCTGTACATACTCAAACATATTTCAGACTGGCGGTGTGCTGTATTATAGCTGTGTTGCATGTTGTGTGTGTTTGGGTAAAGGAGGACAGTAAGCAGGCTCAGTTCTTGGCCCTGGCTGTGGTTTACTTCATCTCTGTTCTCATGGTGTCCAAGTACCGAGACATCCTGGAGCCCCAAAACGACAAGAAGCTCCCCCAGCGCAGCCAGTCTGCCAGGAGCGCAGGTACACACCTCACCCATATAGCTACGCAGAGGAGCTCCATCTAGCCAAGTGTCCATCCCTCAACATGTCAATCTCTCTCTTATACATGACTTATATATGGAATTTCCAATTGTCTTGATTGTGCCTTGAAATGTACTGGTGTGTTGATAGTCTTTAAAGTAGTTTACAATTACTGTAGTAGATTCTCAAAGTAATTTTTGAAGCACGTAGAAGGTTCAGGTTTTTCTCAACGTTTATAAACCTCCTTTAATGATTCCTCCCATCAGACAGTAATGCCGACCTGGAGAGCAGTGTGTCCCTCCGTCGCCGAGACTCTGGCATCGGGATGACCATAGCTCCGTGGCCCCCAGCGAGGCGGACACCACCGCCCAGGGCCCGACGCCGTGTCCGAGGGCCCTGTCCACCCTCTCCTCAGAGGTCAGGGTCAGAGACAACCCCACGGCGGACGCCAGGGGCGGAAGAACGTGAAGGACATCCTGCGCAGCCTGGTCTCGGCGCCTGCTGATGACATCATGGTGGACCCCAGCCTTCTGCCGCCGGCCTTCCTGGGAGCTGCCTGGGAAACAACCCCAACCAGTTCAGATCCTTTGACAGGTGCGTGGGCCACAGAGTTTTAGAATCAGGGGTCAGTCTCTCAAAGGCTGATCTCTGTATCGGAGTCTGCTAACTTTTTAAATACCTCTTGACACGGTTCACAGCCTCACAGCTCTTAACCCCTCACCTCCCTACCTTGAAACGGTCCAACATGAACATGTACTAAGTGAAGGCGAGGAAGCATCACAACAGAAACCCACTACCATCACAGACCCCCTTTTTTAAACTCTTGTATCCCCCCCGATCCCATCCCTGTAGCTCCCTGGTTTGCCTGTCGACGTGGCTTCTCAACACAAATAAACAGGGCTACAAAGTACCTGTCTTCAGGAAAACACATCAAAACAATCGAGGCATCTGCCAGAGGCAGAGAGGAAGAGAGAGAGTAAGAGGGGAAAGAGAGAGAGAGTGATCTAAAAGACGACTCTGTGGCAGCCAGCAGGAAGCTGTTTCTTTTCACCTTGTCACTGATATTTAATAGCTTCTCTTTTTCGTCTCTCTCTCTCCCGGTCTTTCTTTCTCTCTGTCTGCACCGTGGGCTAGGCTGTCTGTCTCTCTGGTACTATAATAAGGAAAGAGAAGCTGGCTAGATGGATCCCCTATGGAGTGAGGGGCGGCGGTCAGAGACTTAGTGGGGAACCCAAGGCGCGCTGCTGTGTGTGGGTGGGTATACTGTACCTATACAGACTATACAGACATCTCTAAGTGAGAGAGAGCTGACGGACGGACTGAGGACGAGGTCTGGTTTGTATTTGGGGGAAATGTCCCTGTAGCACACCAGACACAAAGGAAGCAGGAAGAGAGAGAAAGGGAGAGGGAAAGAGCGAGGGAGAGGCGTAAAGGGAGAGGGAAAGAAGCGGGGAGGGGGAAGAGCGAGGGAGAGGGAAAGAGCGAGGGAGAGGGAAAAGAGCGGCGGCGGGAAAGAGAGAACAAGATCCCCCTCCACAGGAAGAGAGACACCTAGTCAAGGTTCTCATGCCAAGGAAGAAAGAAAGCGTTTCTCCATCACCTCCCCTCCCTCTTCCACCCCGCCACACTACTCCTCTTCCAATCGGTGGGAATTCCGAGGCATCCCTGTGATCCTCAGCCTCTTTATCTGTGGAATGCTTTGTCAGGACTCTGGGCACTCCTCATATCTGGTGGGATTAGAGCGGCTCCCAGGGCCGTTAGCGTTGGAGAGGAGGAGAGCTGGAGAGCATAGAGTAACAGCTCTACCTCGCCACGGGGAGCCCCAGTCAGAACCCCAGCTGGCCCCAGCCCAGGCAGCTCCCGGCCCCTCTAACCCAGAGATGAAGGCCCGGGGGCTGGGGTTCCCAGGTCAGCACACCCCTCCTCTGGTCTTCTACCTTTATCTCCCACCAGGATCCTCCTACCCTCACAGACCCTGAAACCTCTGGCTCGGAGATGCCTGGTTATCTTGATGGTTCCTGCTCTCTACTGCGTGGCTGTGCTCTGTGTTGAGGTCTGGGCTCTGCTCTCTACTGCGTGGCTGTGCTCTGTGTTGAGGTCTGGGCTCTGCTCTCTACTGCGTGGCTGTGCTCTGTGTTCAGGTCTGGGCTCTGCTCTCTACTGCGTGGCTGTGCTCTGTGTTCAGGTCTGGGCTCTGCTCTCCCCTGCTCCTCTCTCTCTCAGGTCTACTCTCTACTGCGTGGCTGTGCTCTGTGTTCAGGTCTGGGCTCTGCTCTCCCCTGCTCCTCTCTCTCTCAGGTCTACTCTCTACTGTCTGTGTTCAGGTCTGGGCTCTGCTCTCCCCTGCTCCTCTCTCTCTCAGGTCTACTCTAATCTCTACCGTCTGTGTTCAGGTCTGGGCTCTGCTCTCCCCTGCTCCTCTCTCTCTCAGGTCTACTCTCTACTGTCTGTGTTCAGGTCTGGGCTCTGCTCTCCCCTGCTCCTCTCTCTCTCAGGTCTACTCTCTACCCTCTGTGTTGAGGTCTGGGCTCTGCTCTCCCCTGCTCCTCTCTCTCTCAGGTCTACTCTCTACTGTCTGTGTTCAGGTCTGGGCTCTGCTCTCCCCTGCTCCTCTCTCTCTCAGGTCTACTCTCTACTGTCTGTGTTGAGGTCTGGGCTCTGCTCTCCCCTGCTCCTCTCTCTCTCAGGTCTACTCTCTACTGTCTGTGTTGAGGTCTGGGCTCTGCTCTCCCCTGCTCCTCTCTCTCTCAGGTCTACTCTCTACTGTCTGTGTTGAGGTCTGGGCTCTGCTCTCCCTGCTCCTCTCTCTCTCAGGTCTACTCTAATATCTACCGTCTGTGTTCAGGTCTGGGCTCTGCTCTCCCTACTCCTCTCTCTCAGGTCTACTCTAATCTCTGCCGTCTGTGTTCAGGTCTGGGCTCTGCTCTCCCCTACTCCTCTCTCTCAGGTCTACTCTAATCTCTACAGTGCAGACTTTTAGCTTTTCATTTTCACTCAGATGGTAGGGAAATTCCATCAGAGCATACCCAAACTGCATAAGTATGTAGGTGTATTTGAAATGGTTAAAATAGTTCCCAGAAAGTATTTATTTTAGAGTTGAGTCATCTTTTTAAGACAACAAATTAATATGATTCTGACAATAATAAAACAGAGACTTCTCTATGATATAAATGAATCTGATCACTAAATGGTTCGGAATGGAGCTGGGACGATAAACTTTTGTTTTTTTTGACACCACCGATCACTTATCGCAGGCATTTTGCTGATATCGTTCATGATGATAAGTAGCCTTTTCTAGAAAAAATGTGAAGTTTGAAATGAAATACATTTGCTAATATGAGTGATTTGTAAATGTGACAATTAATGGCTACAACCATCAAACTAGTAATAGTAGTGTAAATGATTTAACTGTGGTGTACATGACTATTATAAAGCTATCGTTTTAGTTATTGTTATCACATCAATTAGGGCAATTTATCGCAATATGGATTATTGTTCTTATCGCCCAGCTCTGCTCAGGTACCTCAGGCTCAAACACACAGCAGTAGTTCATCATAAAGTCCTGGACGTCTCAGTGACAGCGGTGCAGACAGACAGCCTGTGTAGACAGACAGACTGACACCTACGCCAAAACATGGGAACCAACCGGCCTTCCCCCATCCAAATAACTGGTCCCAGGGTCTTAAATTTACAGGCGTGGAAAAAGCAGGATCTCCCAGATAAAAATGGCGGGGGTCAGAGGGTGAAGTATCACTCTGATTTATTTACTAGGCAGAGAGATGGAGCCCAGTAGGCTAGATTCTACCATACATACATTCGTCTCGGGGATATGCCCCTGTTATGACAAAGTCTACAAATATTTGCTGATGCTAACCAGAGCCCCGGTAAACAGTCATCTACGGGAGGAAGAATAACAGTGTGATTTACATGGCATGTTACAGCAGCCAATGTGGGTGTTAGTTTGACATTTGCGTTAGTAAGGCATTTTGAATGCTGTAAGTTGGACTTATGCTTGCATAAAGATCGCCATGTTGAAAATGTGATGTTTTGTGGTAAGGAATTGCAAGGAATTTATTGGCGCAAATATCATGGCTAGTTGCTCATTGGCACTTGAACATACTGTGATCAACAAACAGCATACTGCCATGACAGAGATACTTGTCAGACCAGATAGATGACAATGGGCCTCCTTGAACAAAGGAACCTTTAGTGTGATCCCCTGTCACTGGGAGAGACATGGAGGGTGCCTCATCTCTCCCTTCTTTCTCACCACCTCTGCTGTCCTCAGGCCAAACACTACTGTCTTTAATCACTGATGTCATCAAGGCCATGTCCAGCCGGACGCTGTGACTGAAAGTGACGGGTAGACCGTTGGGAGGTTGGGAAGGGTTGTTGTTGTGGGGGTATAAAGAACACAGGAGGCATGATTCACATGCACAGGGCGCATGCAGGGAGAGGAGGAAGATCAAAGCCAGACTGCATGGGACACAGACAGACAGATAGCTGCTGGGGCCCCCACCCCCATCCCCTTACATGAATAAGCCATAAGGATAAACAGGAGAATGGGGGGGGGGGGCGCCTCTCTGGAGGGGCAACAGTATGAGACATGCAGTTAGCATTCATCTGGATATTTACAATGTGTCCTGTTAAGCTCATCTGTGGTGAGATCTAATGCTAACCTCAACGTCCACTTGGGAATTAAAAATATAGTTCAGCCCACTTAACAATTCCCATGTGGATTCTGACTAATGGCCTGTTGTTCTTTTGCAGTGTGAACCATGTTTGAAAACACGATACGTGAACATGTTTAGCTAGTATTGCGTGACGTGTTGGATGATTAAATAATTGACATACTCTGTACTATGGCCATCAGAAGGGCAGTGCCAGATATGTCTACTCTAAGTCATACCAGAAGGTAAAGGCCTATCAGTTAACCTGGCTGGTCAGATACTGACTAGATTGGACGGGAGTCACTAGTATCAGGGGTGGTGCTGATGTGAAGCACCCAGGGAGAGGTGTCGACAGCGGCGGGAGAGAGACAGGAGAGACCATGGTCTGGTTCTCTGCACTGGTTATGAGTAAGAAGCCAGGCTATGTCAAGCCCATGGGAGGGGTGTGGGTGTGGGTGGCGGTACAGGGTTGGGAGTTCAGTGTTAGGTTCTCCATCTGTTCCCCAGCAACTCAGGCCTTTAAATTATTCAGTTAGGTTATTGCTACACTTATCGTTGAGCCCCCGCCCCTGTCGATTAATCAGCCGTCAGAGCAGGTGCTTGGCTGTTACTGTTAAACCCACGACCAGGAGAGGAGCTGGGAGAAGCAAAGCTCTGGGCTCTCTGGGCTTCGGGTTGTCAGGGCCTGAATAATTTAGAGGTTTTAACCAATAACCGGGCTTGCCGCCTTGTAAACACAAGCAATTTCATTAATCTCTGCTATTCCTAAGAGTTGAATGGAGGAATGTGCTTACAGGCTGAAAGTGTGAGTGAGAAAGTGAGCGCCTGTGTATAAAGTTACTGCTTAGCAAGCTAGGGTCCTGGAGAGTCCTCCCATTTGATTGTTCCATCTACAAATAGGTTAAGCGTAAAGCAGAATAGTGGGTGGGTTTTTGACTGTGAGCCGAGGCTAATTAGCTAGCGTATTAATTCCTATTTCTTCTGTCCTTTACTGTTCAGAAGTAGGGCCATTAATTAAGGGCTGAGGTGAAGTTGACGGTTTACATCCAAATCTCAATTTTTTTTTATGTAAAGGAGCATGTTATAGAAGAGTCCTCTTTTGTGTGATTTCACTTGGTTTTGAAACGTATCCCCCCCAGCATCGCCATACACGTCTTTCGTTCTGCACTATGGACCACGTATTAACATTAGCAAAGGCTCCATAAACAAATCGGTCCTTTTAGAAATGGCAGAGCTCTGTGTAATGATGCAGGTCTTTTAGATGTTGCACGCATGAAACTGTGTCATTCGAACTTTATCGCACTGTTGTGGCACAAATCCAAGTCATTGGGCGATATTCGATTGTTTGGTGCCAAATCATCCGAAAGTATCTCAAATTGATTGTGAAGCTCAACAAAGTAAACTTATAAATGATTTGGACATGATGTGCGAAAAATGCTAATATCGGTCCCATGACATAAATGGGATTTGTGCCACAAATGCTAAAGCGTTAGCATGTGTAAACAATGCCAAGGAAACTTAACCAAAGTGTGGATTGCTGTCATACCTTGTTTTGTCATTTGGGTGAACTGTCCCTTTAAGTCATAATGTCACAGATTCAACATTGGAACGCAGATGGTTATACAGTACCACAATTATAGAGCGGACATATTGGCAATAAACCTGTGATATGCATGAAAATAGCCAGCATAGGTTGATTCCTGTTCAATGATGGATTGGAAGGAATTTACAATATACATTACGGACATAAGTGTTTGGCATAATTTCTCAAATGAAAACAATGTATTCCACAATAATTCCCTGTTCTAGAAATAAGACTACAACACCAAATAAGACAACTATCATTGTGGAATACATTGTTTTCATTTGAGAAATTATGTAAAACACTCTTATCCAGAGGAACGGATAGTAACGGACAGGTCTCCTACATAAGTGCATTCAGCAGAAGTAGCTAAAACATTACCTGTATGTACTAAACAGTGTGTGTGAAGACAGTAGACTAAACCGTTGCTGGTATTTCTGCAGCCAGACTGTATCATCCTGCAGCATAGATCACAGCGGGGTCAGAACCAGTCAGTGTTTAACATCCAAAGTACCTTCAGCCTAATGTGTGTCATCTGCCGTCTTAAATCATCCAGGCCCTGCTTTGATACCAACGCCAGCTTTCTGTCTGCGGAGCTACTGAAGCCCAGTATACATACTCCTCTCTGAGTGTGTTTCTCTGTGTGTGTGAGTTTCTCTCTCTCTCTGTGTTTGTGTGTGTGTGTGTTTGACCAGTAGGTAGTGATTAGGCCATGCTCCCTCTGTGTCAGCACTGATAAGAAGGCCCAGGTCTACTTTGATAGGGCCACTGGCCTGTCAGGGAGCCTAGTTTAAACTGACAGCTTTATCCAGACGCTGTTTCCGCTCTCTTCCTGTAAGGATGTTATTGATATGAGAGCACCAGGTCTCCTACAGCACTGGCCCCTAGGGAGAGGGATACACTGGTATTGGTAACCTGTGACTCAAGTAGCACACCAGACCACTATATGTTACGTATGGTATTACACTAGGACCCATACTGTAGAGATATAGTGATACAGCATTGGTCAGGGAAAGGGGGGAGACCTAGTCAGTTGTACAACTGAATGCATTCAACTGAAATGTGTCTTCCGCATTTAACCCAAACCCCCTGCCTTAATCGACGTCCACTTCATCTGTAACCTACACAGACCACTGTGTTTTGGATGGGGGTAGACCAGGACCTCCAACACTGGCCCATAGTATACAGTAGGGACCTTGAGGACAGGGATACAGTGTAAACATATAGGGTCATTATAACGTCTACGTACCTTCTATCTATTTGTAGACGTTCAAGAGTGTCCTGGAGTGCTTTTTAACCAAAACCCCCCCCTAACCAAACCTCCAGCGGGACACAGAATGAATGGGCTTGCGGGCCGCATCCTGTCCGCGGGCCGCATGTTGCCCACCCCTAGTGTAACCGAAGGTATCCTAAGAGTAAAGTAGTTTACTACAGCTTCTGCTGTGGGTCTATGACCATGTCTGTTATCCATGTGTTTAAAACAATAGTAGAGGAGTAAAACCACTACAAAGGCTGTGTCCCAACTGTTGGCTCAAAACAAATGGGATACATAGCAAGAACAATGTGCGGTAGCTTCTTTTCTTTGAGATATATTGTGTAAGAAAGAGCAGGTTCATCTGCTGATACCTTTGAATGATCTATTCCTTCCAGCTGATTACCAAAATATATCAGATTTATTTATCAGGAATTCCTACTTTTCTGTCGTGTGTGCTCCATTTGTCTCCCGAGCCAGAATCCACATTTTCCAATTTTGTATGTTGTCGTGGTCACATCCCTAACAATGTATTGAAGATTTAATATTATTTGTAATGGTGGACCTTCCGTTAATAAATCACAATGTTTACTGACTTACTGAGTGAGTGTTGCAGGGAGCCAATCGATTTCAGGCAAGATGGATGCAGCCATTACTGAATATTCTGTGTCAGGGAAATAGGCCTCTAATGACTCTACTGTCTAAATGGGATCCTGTACTGTTGTTTTCGCATGCTGCAGCCTGTCTTATCAATCACATCTCACTATGCAGTATGCCTACTAAACTGACATCACTATTGTTTATATTCTAGAATGACAAAAGTTCTGTTCTTATGTCCTTAGTTATTCAGATGTCTCAAGGAATGGATTTTCTAATGTGTAATAGTATTCAACACACGTTTTCATATTTACTCATCTTTTACAGAAGCGTTCGGGTGGCGCCCAAGAAGGTGGGCGGGGCTCCGTCCCCAGGCTCCTCCACTCCTGTCCCATCAGCCACCGCTGCTGTGGGGGCCGCCGGGACACCAGTCAACAACGTTGCCGTGGTTTCCACAGGCGATGCCTCCCAGAGCACCACCGCTGAGGCTGCAGCCGGTGAGTCCCAGACATTAGGAGGTATGTTAGGTGTCCCAGCAGTAAGGTTACCATGCTACGGAGATGGCACGTCAGAGCTGCATCAAAGGAGAAGTCGGTGACAACACCAAGAATTCCAGCTAGCCAAGCCCAAGGAAAATACCTGTCAAAAAAAAATGTTTTGCCATTTGTTTCATTAGTCCACTGTTGATACAGTCCCGAAATGTTTTGCTTGTCCGCAGTGAAGTTTTCAAGATATTGAACTTTCAAAATATCACGTAAGATGTGCTTTGCAGCTTATCTGAAAGTAAAAGAGTCGTCTTATCCTCTTCCTAAAACCTGTGTTGATACCACAGTCCCTAATCAGCCTCCTTAAGCCTTCGCAGTACTTCTATGTTAGGTTCCATAGATGAGTCCCTCAGTATAAGGTGGCAGGTAGCCTAGTGGTTAAGAGCGTTGGGGCTGTAATCCCCGAGCCAACTAGGTGAAAAATCTGCCGATGTGCCCTTGAGCAAGGCACTTAACCCTCATTGCTCCTGTAAGTCACTCTGGATAAGAGCGTCTGCTAGATGACTAAAATGTAGGATAGTATTTCAGTGTGTCTTTCTGAATGTTCCCTCCACGCTGTGTAATCCAGTTAGCCTGGAACACAGCAGAGCAGGCAGACCGAGCAGCATTATTACAGGATTAGTGTGTTATCAGGGATCACTGTCACACTATATAGTACAGTACTCAGACTGCAGCACTAATGCGGACTTTTATTCTGTCTTAATGGGGTATTTATTTAGGTTTGGCTTAAATGTGATAATGCCATGTTGACATTAGGTAAAGAACGAGTGATCTGTGTGTCGTAGAACTAGGAATTATACAGTGTATATGAATGATAAATTATGCTTAACAAGTTATAGAATCATAGATTCATGTATAAACTATATCAAGTCCACATGGTTTTCTATGCAGTCTTGTCTATTGAGTGGAGTAGGACTCCTTTAGTCCATGGTGACAGTCGGTAAACACTGGGCAGAAGACCTATTGACATTTCCTTTCATGTTCTGTGTGTGGATAGAGCATGTTTTATATGTGTGTGTGTGTGTTTTAGGTGGGAAATGTTTGCGTAAGTGTGTGTGTGCGTTTTGAGAGGAGTGTGTGTGTGTGTGTGTGTGTGTGTGTGTGTTTAAGGGGGGCCAGTGGGAGGATTAATAGAGAGAAGTTAATTTACTCCTCCACTGTTTGAAGGAGCTACTTCATGTCCACCAGGAGCCTCTCAACGGGCCACACAGCACAGTGGTGCTTAAAGACGGGGCCCCGTGTCCACACACACACATTCCAGTCCACAGCCTGTCATTCCCTAAGAGTTATCCCCGCTCTGAGACCTTCCCTTACGGCTGGGAAAACAAGCCCACCGAACACCAGAGGATTCGCCTCCATGTATTCTGCCGGGCATTATGGAATTTATGGGCGACAGTGAAATAGAATTTATTGCCAGATCAATCAAACGTTGTGCTTTGTAGACGTTATAGACTCGTGTGTCTCTGCCGCGAGGACGGTGTCGTAAAGCATCTGGAAGTCATTTCATGAATATGCGCCCAAAGCGATGAAAGCAAATGTGTTAATTAAAAAAAGTATACTTTTTTGCTTACTTTATATAAAATAATTTTAATTATTTACCGGAACATTTTGAAATTGTTCAGTCCAAAATCAGCTCAAAAGGCAAACAAATCCTGTATGCATAGTGGTGTGTAAAAGAAAAACCTGCTAATATCCATGCTGGTTTGTAAAAACAATCTGCATGAATATTCCCTGATGAATGTAGCATTAATTAGGCCATACATGAACAAAATGATCTGTGCCCAAGTGGAAGGAAGCTGTACGGAGGCAGCTCTACATCATCCACTATCTAACACCAGACAATTACACTACACTTATCCCACACACACATACATCCACCCGTTCTGGAACATTAGAATGGAAACCCTCAAAACAGATTTATTGAGGCACTCGTTCCTTCAGTGCAGTAATGTATTGGTGTGGAGGAGGGCCAATGTATTGTCATATCCTGCTATCAGACTAGTAATGGTACTGATACTAATACTGATACTAATAACGATACTGATACTAATAACGATATTGATACTAATAATGATGCTAATAATGATGCTAATAATGCTACTGATACTAATAATGCTACTGATACTAATAATGATACTGATACTAATAATGATGCTAATAATGATGCTAATATGGTACTGATACTAATAATGATACTGATACTAATAATGATACTGATACTAATAATGATACTGATACTAATAATGATGATAATAATGATGCTACTGATACTAATAATGATACTGATACTAATAATGATACTGATACTAATAATGATACTGATACGAATAATGATATTGATACGAATAATGATATTGATATGAATAATGATATTGATACTAATACAGATACTAATACTGATGCCGGTACTAATAATGATACTGATACTAATAACGATACTGATGCTAATAATGATACTGATACTAATAATGATGCTAATAATGATACTGATAATGATGCTAATAATGATATTGATATGAATAATGATATTGATACTAATACTGATGCTGGTACTAATAATGATACTGATACTAATACTGATGCTGGTACTAATACTGATGCTGGTACTAATAATGATACTGATACTAATAACGATACTGATAATGATGCTAATAATGATGCTAATATGGTACTGATACTAATAATGCTACTGATACTAATAATGATACTGATACTAATAATGATGCTAATAATGATGCTAATATGGTACTGATACTAATAATGCTACTGATACTAATAATGATGCTAATAATGATGCTAATATGGTACTGATACTAATAATGATACTGATACTAATAATGATACTGATACTAATAATGATGCTAATAATGATGCTAATATGGTACTGATACTAATAATGCTACTGATACTAATAATGATGCTAATAATGATGATAATAATGATGCTGATACTAATAATGCTACTGATACTAATAATGATGTTAATAATGATACTGATAATGATGCTAATAATGATATTGATACTAATAATGCTACTGATACTAATAACGATACTGATACTAATAATGATGCTAATAATGATACTGATACTAATAATGATGTTAATAATGATACTGATACTAATAATGATACTGATACTAATAATGATGTTAATAATGATACTGATACTAATAATGATACTGATACTAATAATGATGCTAATAATGATGATGATAATGATGCTAATAATGATACTGATACTAATAATGATGATGATAATGATACTAATAATGATACTGATACTAATAATGATGATGATAATGATACTAATAATGATACTGATACTAATAATGATGCTAATAATGATACTGATACTAATAATGATGATGATAATGATGCTAATAATGATACTGATACTAATAATGCTACTGATACTAATAATGATGCTAATAATGATACTGATACTAATAATGATACTGATAATGATGCTAATAATGATACTGATACTAATAATGATACTGATACTAATAATGATACTGATACTGATAATGATACTGATAATGATGCTAATAATGATACTATTAATGATACTAATAATGATACTATTAATGATACTATTAATGATACTGATAATAATGATGATAATAATGATACTAATAATGATAATGATACTAATAATGATACTGATACTAATACTGGTACTAATACTGATGCTGGTACTAATACTGATGCTGGTACTAATACTGATGCTGATACTAATAATGATACTGATACTAATACTGATACTGGTACTAATACTGATGCTGGTACTAATACTGATACTAATACTGATGCCGGTACAAATAATGGTACTGATACTAATAAAGGTACTGATACTAATAATGATACTAATAATGATACTGATACTGCTACGAATAATGATATTGATACGAATAAGGATACTGATACGAGTAATGATACTGATACTAATAATGATACTAATAATGATACTGATACTGCTACGAATAATGATACTGATACGAATAATGATACTGATACGAGTAATGATACTGATGCTAATAATGATACTTATACTGATACTAATAATGGTGCTGATACTAATAATGGTGCTGATACGAATAATGGTACTGATACTAATAATGATACTGATACTAATACTGATGCTGGTACTAATACTGATGCTGGTACTAATACTGATACTAATACTGATGCCGGTACAAATAATGGTACTGATACTAATAAAGGTACTGATACTAATAATGATACTGATACTAATAATGATACTGATACGAATAATGATAATGATACTGATACTAATAATGGTACTGATACTAATAATGATACTGATACTGCTATGAATAATGATACTGATACGAATAATGATACTGATACGAGTAATGATACTGATGCTAATAATGATACTTATACTGATACTAATAATGGTGCTGATACTAATAATGGTGCTGATACGAATAATGGTACTGATACGAATAATGGTGCTGATACGAATAATGATACTGATACGAATAATGATACTGATGCTAATAATGATACTTATAATGATACTGATACGAGTAATGATACTGATGCTAATAATGATACTTATAATGATACGGATACTAATAATATTGATACCTATAATGATATTGATACGAATACTGATACTGATACGAATAATGATACTGATACGAATAATGATATTGATACTAATACTGATACTAATAATGATACTGATACTAATAACGATACTGCTACTAATGATACTGATAATGATGCTAATAATGATACAAATGATGCTACTGATACTGATAATGATGCTAATAATGATACTGATAATGATGCTAATAATGATACTATTAATGATACTGATTCTGATAATGATGCTAATAATGATACTATTAATGATACTGATACTGATAATGATGCTAATAATGATACTATTAATGATACTGATTCTGATAATGATGCTAATAATGAACCACTGGATTATCTCCAGAAACCACATTTATACTCCACTCCTTCCTTTATGTAGAAATGCATTGAGGTGGATGAGGGAGTGTGTGTGTGTGTGTGTGTGTGTGTGTGTGTGTGTGTGTGTGTGTGTGTGTGTGTGTGTGTGTGTGTGTGTCTACTGTCCTGTCCTGCTCCCAGATTAATAATGAGGCTCTCTGGTTTCCACCAGGATCAGCCAGCACCAACCTGCCATCTGTCCCCACGTTGTCCCCAATGACCCGGGACACAGCCCCCAGTATGAGGTGATACACACACACACATTCTTAATTTTTGTCTATTTGTGTTGTGATGTAAGACAATATTGTGGATTCTGTAGTGGTTTTAGCTGCTGCTTTGTGGATTAATTTCAGTTATAAAGTCACCTCTATGCATTTGAATATTCTATTCTACATATTTGCCGGGCGCTGACGTATTGATGTAAACGTGTAACGTGCATGTGTTTGAATATGAGTGTCTAATCTTCCCCTCAGTATCTCAGAGAGGCTGGAGCATGCTCTGGATAAGGCTGCCCCCTACTGAGAGATCTTTGTGGACTTTGCCCCTTCCTCTCTCGCACCCTGCTGGGTAGTCACGGACAGGAGCTCCTCATCGAGGGCACCAGTAAGTACCCGTCTAGAGAGCATCATGGACCACATGGATTTCCACACAAATCAAATGCATTTATAAAGCCCTCTTTACATCAGCAGATGTCACAAAGTCCTTACACACACTCACACATACACACACACACTAGATTCTAATGATATCAAACTCGTCTTTTATATGAACCACTTATCCCAATAAAAGGTTTCTCTAGATTTCCGACCTGACTGTCAATGATCTGAGGGCTAAACCTACCATCCCACCCTCAGACACAGCCACACTAGTATACACACTGCAGAATTACGGGACATTTCTCACGCTTCATCTGAACAGCACTAACACAGGCCCTTTGGTAATGACATCAAGGCTGGTAAAGGCCTCAATAGAGTGGATCAGTTTTAACTAACTGATTGTAGCTGTGCTGCGGTACAGGGAGGGGAGGGGTGGGTCCTAGAGGCCTGGGTCAGGGGTCAGCCCACTAATGGGAGTGTTTGGGATGTCTACTGCCACCAAACAAAATGGAAAGTTGATTGATAGCTGCAGGGGGGGTGAGGGGGGGTTAGGGATTTGTGTGTGTGGGGTTGTGGGTGGGTGTGTTGGAGTGTGGGGGGGATTATGCGTGTGTGTCCATACATGCGTGTGTGCGTGGGCGTGCACAGACCAGAGTAACTGAGAATGCAGAGGTCACTGTCCCTTTTCCTCTCTGCATATGAAATGAACCTGGCCACTCCACTGCCCCACCCCCTGCCCCCTCCACTGCCCCCACCCCTGCCCCCTCTTCCCCTCAGACCTTCTACCACTATAGGATCAATGAGACATATGCTGAACCACGTCTCAGCCTGTAATACAAGGCCCAATATGTATTAGTTTACAGTAACATCATGTCCATTCATTAGGCCACATCAATACTACTCTGTCCCCATGCAGATGTCGCCGGATTAGGTACTTCTGGTCAGATTGTGTTTGTGTGTCATTGGAGCGTGCACACACTACTACACACGTCTAGTGTGTAGAAGGCAGCTCTCCACGCTCTCCATGTCCTCTCTCTCTCTGTCTTTCTCGCCTCCTCTCTTTCTCCAGGTCTGGTGTGTATGAAGTCCAGCAGTTCGGTGGTAGAGCTGGTCATGCTGCTCTGTTCTCAGGCAAGTCTTCCATCTTTGTCTCTCTCTACCTCCACCTCTCTCTTTCCTTCCCTCCCTCTCTATCCCTCCTCCTCTTCACCCCATCTGAGTTATCGTCCCTATCGTCCTCACCTTGAGTGCAGTAACTCCAGGATGGAGAGATGGAGGAACCATCTCTTCCAATCTCTCCTCCTCACCTCCCCTCAGGCCATTCCACAGTCACCCCAATCTCTCGCTCCCTTTCTCCAAATGAGAGAGAAGGCATCTTTAATGGCCGCTGATATTGGCCTTAAGGTCAAGGGTTCCCGACCTGTCCGTCCACCTTTGACCCTTAGCGTCGGCCCCGGTGGCCCTCAGCGTTCCTCTGTGGCTGGGGCCAACCTGATGAGGAGGGGAAATTCTGCTTTGCATTGATTCCGGTTAGCAGCCTCCCCTTCTGTTTGGTTGTGTTCTGTGTCCAAGTTTATTTAGTGTGGCGCTGATGGAGGATTCATTAATACAGATGAAGGAATCATAGCAGGTGTGGTGCAGCAGTAGATCAATGGGCTGGGTGTCAATAAACTGGAGATAGATCACACAGCTAATGGTGGGGAGCAGGGATCAGGGAGAGGCCATGGTCTGCTGGTCCTGACTGGACATTTACATTCATGGATATACCGCACACGCTCAGGCAGGCAAACACATGCGCACACACACATGCGCACACACACATGCGCACACACACATGCACACAAGGACACAGAAATACACACAAGGACACAGAAATACACAAGCACCCATTCACACACATACAAACACACCCACACACAGTGTGTTACACATGGATGAGAGACACACCTCGTACATAATCACAAACATACTATTTCCTTATAGGCTTGTAAGAACACATACACTGCTCCTATACCGACAAGTACCCAACCAAATGCACTCACACCCCCACAGTACAGAGACACACACACACCCCACAGTGCAGAGACACACACACACCCCCACAGTGCAGAGACACACACACCCCACAGTGCAGAGACACACACACCCCACAGTGCAGAGACACACTCACACCCCCACAGTGCAGAGACATACACACACCCCCACAGTGCAGAGACACACACTCACACCCCACAGTGCAGAGACACACACTCACACCCCCACAGTGCAGAGACACACACTCACACCCCCACAGTGCAGAGACACACTCACACCCCCACAGTGCAGAGACACACTCACACCACCAAAGATGCAGGATAATAACTGTATCCCCGCTGGGCCTTGTTTGTTAGCAGAAGAGGGGTTTCCTATTTAAAACACCACTCAACACCACAAAAAAAAACAGAAAACACAATTGATTAATGACACCTCTCTCTCAGACCGCACTGCGCTTTTTTAATCTGTTTTATTTTAAAAAGACACACCGCCTTTCATCTGCCTTTTTCCTCCTCCTCCCCTTTTCCTCCCCTCCTCCTCCCCTCCATCCCATTTACTTCCCATTATTCACTTCACTTGTTCTCCAAAAGAGAGGTAATCTAGAGAGATTACACATCCGCTCTGGTGTCACCGGGGCAGTGTGGATGTGGGCTAGTGGGGTGCGGGGACGTCGGGGAGGGGAAGTGAACCCTAGCGGTTCTGGAGAGAGGGAGGGAGTGGAGAATAAATGACATGCTCTAATGCCCCTATTTGTCATATCTGTCAGGGTGTTGTTTAATGCTAATATAATCAAAGGCAGAATCTGGTGATTGCCGACCAAGAGAAAGAGGGCCCCTGGCCTCCAGTCCCACTAGTCTCTCTCGCTCTCTCTCTTTCTGTCTCTCTGAAGCATTATGACTTTCTCTCTCTATGGGAAAAGGGAACGGTCCAAGATGGCGTTGATTGCTTCAGTAAATCATCCAACCAAATTCTCTCACAGCCGAAGCAAATGTAATTGTGTTGTTGTGTGGAAAGGAGGAGGGAGGGGGTGTTGGTGATATGATCTACCTTGATATATATATATATATATATATATATGAGAGAGAGAGAGAGAGAGAGATCTGTTTTTCTTCCCTGGGTTAAATTCCAGCCAGACTTGTGTTGTGGCGATAATTAAAAAAAATTTTTCCTGTGATTTGCGTGCACCTCTGTTTCCCCTCTCTCTCTGACTGGGAAAGTGAGAGAAAGAAAGGCAGGCAGGGAGTGATTGATGATGTTATATACGCCAGCCGCAGGGCCCTCCGGCACAGGAAATGCTCTTGAACCCCACAGGAAGCGCTTCAATCGGCGGCCATCTTGAGAATGTAGACCCCAATGAGCGAGCCCCAAGCGTTGGTCCGCGGGAGGAGATTGAGATGATTTTGATAGATTTCTCTCTTCCCCCCTCCTCTCACTTCATCCTTCTCATCCATGATGGCACGATGCGATAGCTATCATGTCTGAAATGTTTTATTAATTTCCTGAGGGGTTGAGATGGAGTGGGACCGGGTCAGAGGTCGAGAGGCTAGGGGCCACAGAGGAGTTTTTAATCACGCCCGTATGAGACATACAACACAGGGCCACTTCAGCCTGGCATTGAGGAGGGGATACTAAACCACTGTTTGATAGACCCCCGTCTGTAAAGAACGCTACTCTACCCAATTAAAGATCCATTTTGATCTGAGATCAGAGACATTAATGTCAGAGACGTTATTGCTTCATTGCTTGGTCTCTTGTGGTTGTATTGATCAGCATATACAAAGTGATGGAATAATGGCGTGGTTTCATAAACATGGCTTGAACACTACCTAGTGATAGATCCAGCATTTCTCTCTCTAGGATGAGGTTCAGTCGTGTAGATGTAGTATCCTGTACCGTAGGTCCAGTTGTTGTTTCCAAGGTTGTTGATAAAGGAAGGCATTTCATTTAGCTGTTTAATGTTTCAATTAACTCATTGGTTTTCTGGCATCCAGGGGCTTTTTAGTAAGTCAACCAGAAATGTTATTTTCGTTTGGATGACAATCTAACTTTTTGGGTTGATGAGGAACTGCATCCACGCCCTCGTGTTAAGTCAAATCCTTTGGACTAAAAGGAGGGATGGAAGAGATGGCTCTGATCCAGCTCCCCTGCGGAGTATCAAGACATCCTGTTCCTCTCAGGTAATTGCTTGCGATGGATCCTTCAAAGCTGAGACTTGTTGGGTATTATGTGACTATCATCTCTGAGACTCCGTCAGTCCGAGCACAGCGCTCTCTCCGCAAGGCCTCTCTCCTCACCGACAACGCCCTTAATTTGCTGTGACAGGCTCTCTCCATGACAACGAACAGTGGCCTAGCTTCTCTCTGTCACCATGTCGGATCTACAGCCTTCAAAGGTGCATCACTTAAAAAGGTTTCCATCCACAACACTGATAATGCTGACTCAGTTAAAGGGCTCTGTGTGTGTGTGTGCGTCTGTTTATGTGCATACGTGTGCTAAGCTAGTCTCCTCTCTCCTCCACTCTCCACTCTGATAAATCATCTCATTGGACACAGGACAGTCCACTATCAGAGAGGCGTCTGTCAGATAAATCAGCCAGCAGCGCTGTCTGTGTCCTGTAGGTCACTGGTTATTGTCTGAGTAGTCTGTCAGGACATCCAACCTTACAGCACTTATCACTACATCCCTCCTGTACATAGAGAGGTGTGGAGGGAGGAGTCAACTACCCTGCTGTACATAGAGAGGTGTGGAGAGAAGAGTCAACTACCATCCTGTACATAGAGAGATGTCAACTACCCTGCTGTACATAGAGGTTTGGAGAGAGGAGTCAACTACCATCCTGTACATAGAGAGGTGTGGAGGGAGGAGTCAACTACCATCCTGTACATAGAGAGGTGTGGAGAGGGGTCAACTCCCATCCTGTACATAGAGGTGTGGAGGGAGGAGTCAACTACCCTGCTGTACATAGAGGTGTGGAGAGAGGAGTCAACTACCATCCTGTACATAGAGAGATGTCAACTACCCTGCTGTACATAGAGAGGTGTGGAGAGAGGAGTCAACTACCATCCTGTACATAGAGAGGTGTGGAGAGGGGTCAACTCCCATCCTGTACATAGAGGTGTGGAGGGAGGAGTCAACTACCCTGCTGTACATAGAGAGGTGTGGAGGGAGGAGTCAACTACCCTGCTGTACATAGAGAGGTGTGGAGGGAGGAGTCAACCACCATCCTGCACAGAGAGGTGTGGAGGGAGGAGTCAACCACCATCCTGTACATAGAGAGGTGTGGAGGGAGGAGTCAACTACCATCCTGTACATAGAGAGGTGTGGAGGCGCCGACTTCCGGCGCCGACTGAGATGGCCGCCTCGCTTCGCGTTCCTAGGAAACTATGCAGTTTTTTGTTTTTTTACGTGTTATTTCTTACATTAGTACCCCAGGTCATCTTAGGTTTCATTACATACAGTCGAGAAGAACTACTGAATATAAGATCAGCGCCAACTCACCATCAGTACGACCAAGAATATGTTTTTCGACGCGGATCCGGTGTTCTGCCTTACAAACAGGACAACGGAATGGACGCATGGCGACCCAAGGAAACGACTCGAAAAAAGAGGGGAAACGAGGCGGTGTTCTGTCAGACTCCGAAAAAGGGCACATCGCGCACCACTCCCCAGCATTCTTCTTGCCAATGTCCAGTCTCTTGACAACAAGGTTGACGAAATCCGAGCAAGAGTAGCATTCCAGAGGGACATCAGAGACTGCAACGTTCTCTGCTTCACAGAAACATGGCTTACTGGGAAGACGCTATCCGAGGCGGTGCAGCCAACGGGTTTCTCCACGCATGGCGCCGACAGAAACAAACATCTTTCTGGTAAGAAGAGTGGCGGGGGCGTATGCCTCATGACTAACGAGACATGGTGTGATGAAGGAAACATACAGGAACTCAAATCCTTCTGTTCACCTGATTTAGAATTCCTCACAATCAAATGTAGACCGCATTATCTTCCAAGAGAATTCTCCTCGATTATAATCACAGCCGTATATATCCCCCCAAAGCAGACACATCGATGGCTCTGAACAAACTTTATTTAACTCTTTGCAAACTGGAAACCATTTATCCGGAGGCTGCATTCATTGTAGCTGGGGATTTTAACAAAGCTAATCTGAAAACAAGACTCCCTAAATTTTACCAGCATATCGATTGCGCAACCAGGGGTGGTAAAACCTTGGATCATTGTTACTCTAACTTCCGCGACGCATATAAGGCCCTGCCCCGCCCCTTTCGGAAAAGCTGACCACGACTCCATTTTGCTGATCCCTGCCTACAGGCAGAAACTAAAACAAGAGGCTCCCACGCTGAGGTCTGTCCAACGCTGGTCAGGACCAAGCTGACTCCACACTCCAAGACTGCTTCCATCACGTGACTGGGGACATGTTTCGATTGCGTCAGATGGAAATATTGACGAATACGCTGATTGGGTGGCGAGTTCATTAGAACGTTATGCCGAAGATGTCGTTCCCATAGCAACGATAAAAACATTCCCAAACCAGAAACCGTGGATTGATGGCAGCATTCGCGTGAAACTGAAAGCGCGAACCACTGCTTTTAATCAGGGCAAGGTGTCTGGTAATATGTCAGAGAATATAAACAATGCAGCTATTCCTCCGCAAGGCTATTAAACAAGCTGCGCCAGTACAGAGACAAAGTGGAATCTCAATTCAATGGCTCAGACACAAGAGGCATGTGGCAGGGTCTACAGTCAATCACGGACTACAAGAAGAAACCCAGCCCAGTCACGGACCAGGATGTCTTGCTCCCAGGCAGACTAAATCACTTTTTTGCCCGCTTTGAGGACAATACAGTGCCACTGACACGACCTGCAACGAAAACATACGGTCTCTCCTTCACTGCAGCCGAGGGAGTAAGACATTTAAACGTGTTAACCCTCGCAAGGCTGCAGGCCCAGACGGCATCCCCAGCCGCGCCCTCAGAGCATGCGCAGACCAGCTGGCCGGGTGTGTTTACGACATATTCAATCAATCCCTATACCAGTCTGCTGTTCCCACATGCTTCAAGAGGGCCACCATTGTTCCTGTTCCCAAGAAAGCCAAGGTAACTGAGCTAAACGACTACCGCCCGTAGCACTCACTTCCGTCATCATGAAGTGCTTTGAGAGACTAGTCAGGACCATATCACCTCCACCCTACCTGACACCTAGACCCACTCCAATTTGCTTACCAACCCAAATAGGTCCACAGACGATGCAATCTCAACCACACTGCACACTGCCCTACCCACCTGGACAAGAGGAATACCTATGTGAGAATGCTGTTCATCGACTACAGCTCGCATTCAATACCATAGTACCCTCCAAGCTCGTCATCAAGCTCGAGACCCTGGGTCTCACCCCGCCCTGTGCAACTGGGTACTGGACTTCCTGACGGGCCGCCCACAGGTGGTGAGGGTAGGCAACATCTCCTCCCGCTGATCCTCAACATCGGGGGCCCCACAAGGTGCCTGAGCCCTCTCCTGTACTCCCTGCTCACCCACGATCACGTACATGCACGCCTCCAACTCAATCATCAAGTTTATGGACGACACAACAGTGGTAGGCTTGATTACCAACAACGACGAGAGATCGTCTATACAGGGGAGGAGTGTGAGGGCTCCCCGGAGTGTGGTGTCAGGAAAATAACCTCACACTCAACGTCAACAAAACTAAGGAGATGATTGTGGACTTCAGGAAACAGCAGAGGGAACACCCCTATCCACATCGATGGATCAGTAGTGGAGAGGGTAGCAAGTTTTAAGTTCCTCGGCATACACATCACAGACAAACTGAATTGGTCCACTCACACTGACAGCGTCGTGAAGAAGGCGCAGCAGCGCCTCTTCAACCTCAGGAGGCTGAAGAAATTCGGCTTGTCACCAAAAGCACTCACAAACTTCTACAGATGCACAATCGAGAGCATCCTGGCGGGCTGTATCACCGCCTGGTACGGCAACTGCTCCGCCCTCAACCGTAAGGCTCTCCAGAGGGTAGTGAGGTCTGCACAACGCATCACCGGGGCAAACTACCTGCCCTCCAGGACACCTACACCACCCGATGTTACAGGAAGGCCATAAAGATCATCAAGGACATCAACCACCCGAACCACTGCCTGTTCACCCCGCTATCATCCAGAAGGCGAGGTCAGTACAGGTGCATCAAAGCTGGGACCGAGAGACTGAAAAACAGCTTCTATCTCAAGGCCATCAGACTGTTAAACAGCAATCACTAACATTGAGTGGCTGCTGCCAACACACTGTCATTGACACTGACCCAACTCCAGCCACTTTAATAATGGGAATTGATGGGAAATGATGTAAATATATCACTAGCCACTTTAAACAATGCTACCTTATATAATGTTACTTACCCTACACTATTCATCTCATATGCATATGTATATACTGTACTCTAGATCATCGACTGCATTCTTATGTCACTAGCCACTTTAACTATGCCACTTTGTTTACTTTGTCTACATACTCATCTCATATGTATATACTGTACTCGATACCATCTACTGTATGCTGCTCTGTACCATCACTCATTCATATATCCTTATGTACATATTCCTTATCCCCTTACACTGTGTATAAGACAGTAGTTTTGGAATTGTTAGTTAGATTACTTGTTGGTTATCACTGCATTGTCGGAACTAGAAGCACAAGCATTTCGCTACACTCGCATTAACATCTGCTAACCATGTGTATGTGACAAATACAATTTGATTTGATTTGATTTGTACATAGAGGTGTGGAGGGAGGAGTCAACTACCATCCTGTACATAGAGAGGTGTGGAGGGAGGAGTCAACTACCATCCTGTACATAGAAAGGTGTGGAGGGAGGAGTCAACTACCATCCTGTACATAGAGGTATGGAGAGGAATCAACTACCATCCTGTACATAGAGAGGAGTCAACTACCCTGCTGTACATAGAGAGGTGTGGAGAGAGGAGTCAACTACCATCCTGTACATAGAGAGGTGTGGAGGGAGGAGTCAACCACCATCCTGTACATAGAGGTGTGGAGGGAGGAGTCAACCACCATCCTGTACATAGAGAGGTGTGGAGGGAGGAGTCAACCACCATCCTGTACATAGAGAGGTGTGGAGGGAGGAGTCAACCACCATCCTGTACATAGAGAGGTGTGGAGGGAGGAGTCAACTACCATCCTGTACATAGAGGTGTGGAGGGAGGAGTCAACTACCATCCTGTACATAGAGAGGTGTGGAGGGAGGAGTCAACTACCATCCTGTACATAGAGAGGTGTGGAGGGAGGAGTCAACCACCATCCTGTACATAGAGGTGTGGAGGGAGGAGTCAACTACCATCCTGTACATAGAGAGGTGTGGAGGGAGGAGTCAACTACCATCCTGTACATAGAGAGGTGTGGAGGGAGGAGTCAAGCACCATCCTGTACATAGAGGTGTGGAGGGAGGAGTCAAGCACCATCCTGTACATAGAGAGGTGTGGAGGGAAGGAGTCAACTACCATCCTGTACATAGAGGTGTGGAGAGAGGAGTCAACCACCATCCTGTGCATAGAGAGGTGGGGGAGTCAACTACAATGGTGTACATTGAGAGAAGGTGGTGGGGGAGGAGGGTGGGCAGGAGTGTACAATTATTGGTAACATGATGGCATATGTACTACTCTACTCATGTACAAATTAAGTTCTGTTTCGGCTTTTGTGCAAGACTGTGTCGGCGTAGAGGTCACTGCTCGAGCGGCAGGTAGGCGAGCGGTTAAGGGCGTTGGGCCAGTAACCGAAAGGTTGTTGGTTTAAATCCCAGAGCCAACCAGGTGAAAGATCTGCTGATGTGCCCATGAGCAAGGCTCTTAATCCTAATTGCTCCTGTAAATTCCTCTGGATAAGAGTGTCTGCTAAATGAGTCGAATGTAAATTCTGTGTAAGGCAGTACAATTTTGTTTCTCCAAAGAAGGAAATCATTTTCACTCCACACTTTTCTCAAAGGGTGAACCATAGTACTATATTTCACCATGTACACAAGCTGACAAGCACAGACACTGATACGAGACCGAGACAAGTACATTCCAAACCCTTATGAGTTTGGAACCTGGAAGGTAAGATAACACCTGACTGCCTGTCAGTCTCCACTCTGCATGTCAGGTAAAAAAATATCTTTATTTGAAACAGGATTATGTTCACGTATAAATAATCCCAATTTACTCTCGCCGTTTTGCACCCCCCCCCGAGCCTGAGCAGACTCACAGTAAAACAGCCTGGTGCCAAATTAAAAATCCGCTCAATTTTAGGAGGTCCCCCTGGCCACTAGGCCCCTCTTCCTGTCAGGAAGGGTCCCCCTCTAGCTGCATAGCTCACATCAGCAGGGTGCCGCAAAAATGAAGTGCCGGTTGGTGTTACTGTTTTCACTCCTCCCAGCCAGGAGAGTACCTTTCAAACTGTCTAAGCCTGATATTACCCCTCTCCTCTGAGCCAGGAGAGTACCTTTCAAAGACTGTCTAAGCCCGATATTACCCCTCTCCTCCCAGCCAGGAGAGTACCTTTCAAACTGTCTAAGCCCGATATTACCCCTCTCCTCCCAGCCAGGAGAGTACCTTTCAAACTGTCTAAGCCCGATATTACCCCTCTCCTCTGAGCCAGGAGAGTACCTTTCAAAGACTGTCTAAGCCTGATATTACCCCTCTCTGACCAGACAGGAGAGTACCTTTCAAACTGTCTAAGCCTGATATTACCCCTCTCCTCCGAGACAGGAGAGTACCTTTCAAAGAATGTCTAAGCCTGATATTACCCCTCTCTGACCAGACAGGAGAGTACCTTTCAAAGAATGTCTAAGCCTGATATTACCCCTCTCTGACCAGACTAGAGGGGGACATGGGGCTAGG
>NC_088413.1:26620747-26719971 GCF_034236695.1 Oncorhynchus nerka | reverse complement strand
CGATGAGGTCACAGGTCAAAGGAGGCATCGCAGGCTCCCATCATCTCACCTTCATGTGGGACTTGAGATTGTCTTTGCGGGCGCAGCGGAAGGGGCACAGGGGACACTGGTGACTCTTCAGGCCGGTGTGGATCACCATGTGTCTCTTCCAGTAGCTCTTCCTCTTGATGACCAGGCCACACACCGGACACTGGAACGGCTTCCCTCCGTCCTCCCCCGGGGAACCTGGGAGAGAAGAGGAAAAAGAGGGGATGAGACATTTATTTATTTCACCTTTATTTAACCAGGGAGTTCCAGTGAGGTCAGAATAATTATTTACCAAGGGATACCTGGCTGATAAGGGCAGCTCAGTAAAAATACAAGTAATTTAGTGCATACAGTCCCCTGAACAAATACTTAAGCAATGCATCATTCCTTCCTCGTTTGCTTGATGTCAGTGCACCCATCCGATCTATAAGGGACTGGTAAGGTGTAAGTAAGGTTTCCACTTTATATCTTTCCCCAATCCAGCCCATGTCAGATCTGTGATTATTTCAAGGAAGAAAAGAAGGAAGCTAGGAAGGTGAAGGATACATTTCTGAAGTATTGGAACAGGTCCATTTCTCGAGCTGGGAATTGCTTGGGACTTCACCACACGATATTATCACGATACAAAGGTGCCGATACGATATGCATTACGATTCTCACCATTCTATATGAATTGCGATTCCATATACTGCACTTTTATTGCGATTTGATGTTCCAAACATATTGCTCACCATATGTCTGCTGCAGAGAGACAAGAGAGAGAGCCATGAGAACACGAGTCTTGATCAGTCATGGTAATAAAAGTGCTGAAAACATCTTGGCTCCCCATTTAAAAAGAAGATGGAGAACAAGCTATAGGATCAGAAATACGTTAGTTATGGCGCAGGTACAGCCGACTAGCGCTAGCTAACACTACCTGGATTGTTTTTAAACAAATCCATACAATATCGTCCAAAATGCGATATGCAACTATCGACCCCCCAATCACTAGTCCATTTCTTCCTTACCAGAGAAGAGTTACGGACTATGGAGCCTCTCTAAAGGTTACTGACTTTGTCACTATTCCCACACCTCTACTAGGTGAGACACAACCTCTAGACACCTCAACAACCTCTAGACACCTCAAGCTGAGAACGCTCAACAAAGCCTGCTGTGCTTCTGAGAACAAAAGAAGTCAAACTCAAGGATGTTTTATTATCTCGATTATTGTTGTTGGCTTCATTTCCGGCCTCTATTACGCCGTTTAATTGGGCTTATTAGGACCCGGCATGATTGCATTACAAATTCACCACGGGCCTGTCATCGATGGCTTCATAAGTATTCTCCTCCTGTTCCTTGGAAAACATCTGGTAATCAGTGTTTGGTGAAATTACCGCGCTCAGCCATTCATTGACCCCGGGTGTAAAACCTCGAGACTGCCTATTTGCAACAATAACCCGCCATCTGCGGCCCAAACGTCTGGAGCGAGGGAGAGAAGAGAGGGGGAGGAGAGAGAGGGGGAGGAGGAGAGAGAGGAGAGAAGATAACCGTGGACTCCTTGCTCATTGGAGGATGTAGGGGAAGAGGTGGAGGAGAAAGAAAAAAGATGGAACAGAGTTTAACTGGTCAGTACGTCAGATAGCAGATTCTCTCTCTCTCTCTCTCTCTCTCTCTCCAGGGCAATCAATATCAATTATCAAGAAATGTCTAAACTATGTAGAATTACACAGATTTATGTAACACTAAATATAGGCTAAATGTGTAACAATTTCATACCAGACCAGCCAACTGCAATAAAACAAAACAAAACAATCAATAACCAAGGGCATGTTTTTTCTGTCTGGCCACCAGACAAGTAACTGCATTTGTACAGCATTCCACCGCGACCTTGACGGCTGCAGGTTACCGCCGACAACCCTTTTTAACATGCAGATCACAGAATATTGCATTGACTGCCTCTCTCCCTCTCAAGTCAATTTGATCCAGCCATTTTAGATTTTGTTTAAGGGTTACGACACAATCCTTCAAAAGTTCCCATCCATCTACCCTGGAACACACTCCACTGTTCTCCCTAAAGGCTGCTCATTTTGAGAGAGGAGAGAGGTGTGTGTGTGTGTGTGTGTGTGTGGGGGGGGGGGGGTATTGTATTTTGTATTTATTAAGGAGCCCCGTTAGCTACTCTTCTTGGGGTCCAGCAACATTAAGGCAGTTATATACAATTATAAATTTACATGACATTACATTTCACAACCCATTAGGTGTGTCCTCAGGCCACTACTCTACTACCACATATCTACAACACAAAATCTATGTATACATGTGTGCAGAGTGCGTGAGTTAGCATGTGTATTCCATGTGTCTGTACCGGTGTGTGTCTCTTCACAGTCCCTGCTGTTCTATAAGGTTTCATTGTATCGATTTTTAAAATCTGATTCTACAGCTTGTGTCAGTTACCTGATGTGGAATAGAGTTCCATGTAGTCATGGCTCTGTGTAGTACTGGGAACCTCCCATAGTCTGTTCTGGACCTGCCCAGTGTAAACTGATGGGATTGTGTTTGGCTGGGAGTCTGCTGAATGCTGATATGAGGACAGAGGAGAAGGCCCTGACTGCAGACTCCTCTGGCTCCAACCTCCACCAGTCTGTACAGAGGTGACTGGTAAAGGGAGGTTGATGGAGCCAGAAGCGTCTGCAGAACAGACACGGATATGGCACTCGGTTTCTACTGTACACATCAAGCCAAGCGCAAATGGTCTGGGTTGGACATCCTGCCAGGCCCACAGACCTTTTCCCAGACTCAGGCCAGACGGGGAGGGGGATTCTCTCTCTATCAAAAGTGGGGCGAGCGAGCAAAAAAATTCAAATGCATGAATAAAATAAATACAAAACCTAGAAACCTCGCCAAGAGATTTTAGCCGTTTTATAATGAGAGTCACAGGGACCAGGGTTTGAGTCCCAGTCAGGGTACCCTACAAATTATACAACGGGTGGGTCAAATCTTGAATGCTGATTGGTTATTCCACAAGTTACTACCAGCTAAATCTATGACGTTAAAATGCGCAATCCACTGTCTCATCAGCCCTGGCAGGGAAGTTATAAACTTGATCTCCACTACAAAAAGCATGATTATTTCACATTTCTTCTAGACTAACATGTAGTTTTCAACAGCAGAGATTTTTATAACTCTTACTGTCTCTCCGACACTTGCAACATTGTTTCAAAATTCAAATTCGATCTCCAACTGTCCCATAGTAATGAACGTGTAGGGGTCGGGAGTCGGAACGAGAGAGAGGCAGGCAACGTTTCTCAGCCAGTCTAAATCATTAATCAGCTGGCATCATTTTTATGGACGTATACAAAGAAAGGTCAATTGAAAAAGGGTCAAACGAAACTAAGTGTAGCTAGCATGCTAGTCTTGTAACTGTAAAGTTAGCCGTTGTTGGCTAGCTAGCAACAAGGGATAAGAATGTTGCCAGCCAGTATGGCAATAGAACATTTAGAACGTGCATAGATACAGAACATAAAGACTGAACGACTGGGTCGCGTCTCTGACAACAGAAAGAACGACCAGCTGGTTTGGGTAGCAACTCTAGATTTGTTTCGGGACTATATCTTGTGGAAGGATGAAATAGTATGAATAAATTCATCAAAATAATGTTTTTAATGAAAATATGTCAATCATTATTTGAATATGTTGACTAACCGGTAACCCGTTGTATAAAAGTGATAATGCCCTAGAAGCCACCAGTGTTTGGAGGATATATTGACACGGTTTGCCGGGACTAGACAAACCCGTGCCAATATATCCTACAAACACCGGAAAATATTTCAGGCATCATCACTTAAATACATTGGTTCCCGTGTTAAATAGCCCCATTGAAAGTAGTGAAGGCAGAGTTCTGCTATTGTTCATGATTGATGTGCTAGTTGAAATATATATTCTACTAAAGTAATCAGACCTATTCTTACTATATTGAACTGCTTCAGCTTCTATTCAGCTTGAAATCTTCATTTAACACCTTCCACTACTATAAAAAAAAATACATTTTTGGACAGCTGAAGCAAGCACACACATTTTCTTCAGGAAATGTTCCTATTCTAGCTTAGTCGTTTATCTCAGTTTAGAATAGGTCACTGCAAGCTGACTACTGGCTAGCTTCCGAAATCAACTTATTAAAGTATCTACAAAACAAGTTTTATAGTCGGGGTTCACAAATTATTATTTCGATTCATTTTGATTGAACCGAATCCCTACCACTACAATTGTGAAGCGAATCATGCAATTTGTCAAAAATAAAAGTTTAAAATAATAATTTCTTATGAATAAAAAATATATATATATAATAAATATATATATGTTTGTGAAGTGGGGCATCCGTAATACAGTAAATCAAATGTGTATGTCCTTAAAGTGTAATATAAAGGGATTCAACATATTAGAACATTTGCTTAGAGACCAGCTTTAATTCCATATAATAAGCAAAAGCTTGGAGAATATCTGTAAACGATAGTTTCAAATAAGTTAAAAAGCTGAAGAGGATTGAATAATCCGAGGACAGTTCAGGATGTGAAAGGGGAAATGAACTAGTACCGACAAACAACCTTGAAAAATGCAAGGTGAAATAACTGATTGAAATGCATTTTGAAAATCTGCTGTTGTTGTGGTGTTCAACCTGGGAAGGTCTCCCACAACGGTTCATTGTTGTAGGAAACCTTGCTAGAGAAACAACACCTTCTGGGATTGATGGATAGCGGCACTTTGTTTGTCACAAGGTTTATACAAAAGGTCCAGTGTTCTTAACAACGTTCCAATGTTCCGAACCTTGTCACGACGACAAAACGTAGCTGACATAATATCTTGATAAACTCACTATTGCATTTACCAAACTGCAAAACAAAAACAGAATGTAGCTTACTACTGTAAATCCAAAACTCACCACAAGGCTTATAGACAACAAATTCCACCTCTGGAAGAAATTGTGTAGGGTCAGGGTGGATTGGCCTACCTGCTTGGCTGCTGGGTTTGGCCCTTCCTTTAGGGGTGGAGGGCAGCAGCAGGTCCATGGTGCTCAAGGGCCCTGTGGGGGTCCCTGCCTTCTGGTTCCTGTCCAGCAGGGGCTTGATGTCCTCCTGGATGGCCCCTCCTCCTGCTGGGGCCTCCATCTTATCAGCAAGGAGGTTCCCTGCAGCCCGGGCTGCCACCTCCTTGAGGAGCGCAGCCGAGGAAGTCATAGAGACCAGGGAGAGGAAGGAGGAGCCGGTGGAGGGTTGGTGTTGGTGGTCTGATGAGGAGGTGGAGGTGGTCTGGGAGCGCTCGCTCACTTTCTTGGACAGGGCGGCTAGCGTGGAGCTGGCCGACTGAGGGCTGAAGGGGGAGGTGAAGGCATCGAAGCGTACAGAGTCGTCTGTTCCTCCCCGGCTCCCTCCTCCCAAGGTGGGTACGGTAGAGCAGGAGGATGATGAAGAGGAAGTAGACGAGGCCACTACGGTGGCGTTCTTGTCCTGTAAAACCGCGTTGGCTGCCGCTTTCAGCTTCTGGATGGCCGAGTCCGGTGATAGGCTGGACCCGCCGCAACTCGCCGGGGGCCACTTCCCGTCACCGGCCACTCCCACCCACACGAAGCCAGCGCCATTGTTCGGGGTGACCACCGAGGTGAAGGGGTCGCAGGGCTCCTGCTTGATGGCGGTGGTCGACATGGCAACAGAGGTGGGCGAGGCCGAGGCCGAGCCTCCACTGTTGTTGTTGTTGTTATTGGCCGCCAGTTTTCGGGCGAGGGCACTTAGCTGCTGAGCATGATGGGAGGAGGAGGAGAGGGTCAGGGCTGGAGCTAAGCCTATAGGGGGCGACTCTCCTGCCCCTCCTCTCACTCTCCCCAGAAGTTCCCCATCCAGCTTCAACGAGCCAGCCTCTAGGAGGCGCCGCAGGTTACTACTCAGGGGTTTCCCCAGGGCCTCGGAGGCAGCCTCTCCATAGAGCGAGGATACCACGGAGGAAAGGGTATCTTGGGCAGAGAACACCCCTCCGTCCACGCCTAGGCTCAGGAGCTCAAGAGAGGCCCGGTGGTGGTGGCTGTGGACAGGCGTAGGGCAGCCCCCAGGGAGCTCTCGGTTGAGGTGTCGGGGTGTTCTGGAGGTCGGTCTGGGGAGGGGGTGGGGGGGGAGCCCCCGTGGAGGAACAGCTCATGGTCGTCATGGATGTCGCCGCTGTACGACGACTCGGAGCGCGTGTCGGAGGCGTTCCCGTACCAGCCACCGCCGCCAATGCCGCCGTCGTCCTCCACGGGACAGCAGACCCCGTCGGGCCCACCCTCCTCGACGCTGTCCACATCTACAGGAGAGAATAAGAAGAGACTTTTGGTCGGAGGGAAACGGGGAGGTGCTACCTGAAATTATCCAATATGAAAACACTTGTTTTAGCTTTTTCTGTTGCACAATGTTTTACTACAGTATTCCCTAATGAACATTACCCAGGAAAGGACTGGATTTTGTCATTAAAGATAAACTCCAGGATCTTAAGCACAAGAAATCTGTAACATATAGTATGATTACTTATTTTTTTACAAAATTGTGGGACGTAACATATCATACCAAATGATGACGGAGTACACAGAAAAAACGGGGAACACTTTAGGCACTTGAGAACCAATTTCAAAACTACTGGCAAAAAGTATACAAAAGTTTGAGAGCGCATCCTTAAATGACAATCTAGGAGGCATTGACTTGAACAGCCTTGACGTTGTAAATCAGCAAGTCAGCAGTCACCTGTCCCCTGGATTACAAAGTGAGCCAGACTACTACACTATACACTCATTCTGACGCCTCCTTATCACAAGTGAGCACTCTCAATTCTATTTACCAGCTAAGTACAACGGGAACAGCCTATTCAAAATACCAAATAGACTTTGGCGCTCTCAGCAAGGGGTAACTCACTGCCTTGGCAATGACTGAAGAAAATCATAACACCACCGAAAAACCAAGGAGTTTAATGCAACAAAATCCACCAGCTTTCCCCAAGCCTTTCTCTCAGCACTGAGAATCACCAGCAACGGTGGATAAAATCATTTGAATGATTTTTCAATCCTTTATTTTCAACATATATTTTTTTCCCAGGGTCAATTTTTTTTTCCCCCCAAGGAGTTTAGTAACAGGGTTACCATGACGACAGGACCTTCCGGGAGGCTAGACAGCAAAGATTAGGGTAATGGAGGTTACAGAGCCTGTTTAATATTCATGAGGATGCAGATACCACCCGGGAGCCAATAAGGATAGGGTTAAGGTCACCCAGGGTCATTAATATACACTTGGTGTATCAATATTCATAAGCAAAACATTACAGCTTGCCAGACAAGGGCAAACAAAAGAAAGTGAGTATTCCTGAAACATATTAACCCCTTTCCATAAGAAGATGTCAGAAAGCAACAAGCCTGGGCTAAGAAAATGTCAAAACTTTACTGTACTGGGAGGAGGGGGGGACAGTAGAGGCTTCAACAAAAAAATAAACCCATTGAGCATCAACCGAAGAAAACAGAGCGAGAATAACAAAAAAAAGGTCAAGGGAAGCCATGACACTCATACACTGAGACACAATCTCTCCACGCACACACGCACGCACACACACGCACACACACACACACAGACACACACACAGACACACACACACACGTCATTTGAGCTCTCGTCTCTCTCACTCACACACATCAAGGCTAGTCTTCACCTTGGCGACCCAGTCTAAGAACACTGGTGGGTTGCTTCTCTGTTTACAGGCAGAGGGGAAAGCGGTTGCCTCAGCAACCTCACCCGCAGGGGTCATTAGAGTCAGCTCACATCTGGTCTGGTCGTCACAGACTATGGGCCAGAGAGGTGACCGCAACCGTGGCCCGACCGCTCTGACCAAGCGTACATGCACCGCTACAAATCTACCCACCACGCAGGGACGCTAGTACACACTCCATCTCACACACACAGGAGTCAGGACACACACACACCGTGGCAGAGGCCAGGGCAGGGAAAAGAAGAGACTGAACACTTACAGGAGTCAGGACACTACACCTTACAACCAGAGACCTGACCCCTCTTTTTTTACACAGTTTATGATGTGTGTGTGTGTGCACCCGTTGCGTGTGTTTCTATGCACTGTGTGTGTGTGTCTTCCTTCACCTCTTCCTTCACATTTCCTAAGACGACATTAAGGGAGGAAAGGGAGAGAGAGGAGGAAAGGGAGAGAGAGAAAGAAAGGGAGAGAGAGAGAAAGGGAAAGAGGGAGAGAGAAAGGGAAAGAGGGAGAGAGCAGGAGAAAGAGAGAGAGAGAGAGAGAGAGAGAGAGAGAGAGAGAGAGAGACAGAGAGAAAGGGAGCAAGCGCGTGAGAGATAATGTCAGCAGGTCTAAGACCTACTGTTTTTCCATGGCTGCCGTTCACTCCCACTGAAAGCTTTTAGTCACCTGAGCCGGGCCAGAGGGGCGAAGTATGCGAGGCATGACCCGCGTCCATGTGACATGCTACAGAAAGAAAGCAGCCAGGCCCTAATGGCTGTAATGTCGTTAGTGGGAAATGGCTAGATTGCTGACCTGAGGTCTCAGGAGTACAAAGTGGAAGGTTGAGGGGGGGTGAATTTGAACTATCCCCCCCTTTCCCTCCCTCTATCGACCTCTCCTTCTCCCTCTCTCCCATCATCTCTCTTGCCATTTGCTGCCCTCCCCATCTCTTTCGCTAACTCTCCCCCTGCCTTTCTCTCTCTCCTTCCTGGGTTTAGTGTTGAGGTCCCGAGACTCCTTCACGCAACACTACACCTCAAGACGCTAGGCTAGCCGTAACGCTACAATGCTGCCTCTGCCGCACCCCGCCGCCACGGTTGTGTGTGACACAGGCAGGACCACCATGTGTGTGTGTGTGTGTGTGTGTGTGTGAGACACAGGCAGGGCCACCCCGTGGGTGGGCTGACATTTCACGAGGTCATATCTCTGACCCAGGCTACGAGGGGAGGGGGGGCTTTGTCTGGGGCTCAGCGTGCACGCACACTAGACTGTCCACACACACTATACTAGTCCACTACTACACATTACTGTACAGCCGAGGGTATGATTAAAAACAACCTAAACCCCTCTTTCCCCTCCCACAGCCCAGTCTCTACAGTACAGTGGTGGTGGTGATGATATAGTCTCTACAGTACAGTGGTGGTGATGATATAGTCTCTACAGTACAGTGGTGGTGGTGATGATATAGTCTCTACAGTACAGTGGTGGTGGTGATGATATAGTCTCTACAGTACAGTGGTGGTAGTGATGATCTAGTCTCTACAGTACAGTGGTGGTGGTGGTGATATAGTCTCTACAGTACAGTGGTGGTAGTGATGATCTAGTCTCTACAGTACAGTGGTGGTGATGATATAGTCTCTACAGTACAGTGGTGGTGGTGATGATATAGTCTCTACAGTACAGTGGTGGTGGTGGTGATGCAGTCTACAGTACAGTGGTGGTGGTGGTGATATAGTCTCTACAGTACAGTGGTGGTGGTGATGATCTAGTCTCTACAGTACAGTGGTGGTGGTGATGATATAGTCTCTACAGTACAGTGGTGGTGGTGATGATATAGTCTCTACAGTACAGTGGTGGTGGTGATGATATAGTCTCTACAGTACAGTGGTGGTGGTGATGATATAGTCTCTACAGTACAGTGGTGGTGGTGGTGATGCAGTCTACAGTACAGTGGTGGTGGTGATGATATAGTCTCTACAGTACAGTGGTGGTAGTGATGATATAGTCTCTACAGTACAGTGGTGGTGGTGATGATATAGTCTCTACAGTACAGTGGTGGTGGTGATGATATAGTCTCTACAGTACAGTGGTGGTGGTGATGATATAGTCTCTACAGTACAGTGGTGGTGGTGATGATATAGTCTCTACAGTACAGTGGTGGTGGTGATTATATAGTCTCTACAGTACAGTGGTGGTGGTGATGATATAGTCTCTACAGTACAGTGGTGGTGGTGATGATATAGTCTCTACAGTACAGTGGTGGTGGTGATGATATAGTCTCTACAGTACAGTGGTGGTGATATAGTCTCTACAGTACAGTGGTGGTGGTGGTGATATAGTCTCTACAGTACAGTGGTGGTAGTGATGATACAGCATTGCGCTGTTTATGACTTCAAGCCTATCAACTCCCGAGATGAGGCTGGTGTAACCGAATTGAAATGGCTAGCTAGTTAGCGCGCGCTAATAGCGTTTCAAACGTTACACTGGCAATACTAAAGTGCCTATAAGAACATCCAATAGTCAAAGTAACGAAATACCAATGGTATAGAGGGAAATAGTCCTATAATTCCTATAATAACTACAACCTAAAACTTCTTACCTGGGAATATTGAAGACTCTTACTTTCTTCTCCAACACTTTGTTTTTGCATTATTTAAACCAAATTGAACATGTTTCATTATTTACTTGAGGCTAAATTGATTTTATTGATGTATTATATTAAGTTAAAATAAATGTTCATTCAGTATTGTTGTAATTGTCATTATTACAAATAAATAAATAAAATATTTCTCAAAATCGGCCGATTAATCGGCACCGACTTTTTTGGTCCTCCAATAATCGGTATCGGCGTTGAAAAATCATAATCGGTGGACCTCTAGTCTCTACAGTACAGTGGTGGTGGTGATACAGTCTCTACAGTACAGTGGTGGTGATACAGTCTCTACAGTACAGTGGTGGTGATACAGTCTCTACAGTACAGTGGTGGTGATACAGTCTCTACAGTAAATTGGTGGTGGTGGTTGGGGGGACACCGTCTACAGTACAGCAGTAGTGGGGGGCAGTCTCTACAGTACAGTGGTGGTGATACAGTCTCTACAGTAAATTGGTGGTGGTGGTTGGGGGGACACCGTCTACAGTACAGCAGTAGTGGGGGGGGGGGCAGTCTCTACAGTACCGTGGTGGTAGTGGGGGAAGTCTCCAGTACAGTGGTAATGGGGGGGTGGGTACCCAGTTTTCATACTTGAGTAAAAGTAAAAGATAACTTAACAGAAATTTACTCGAGTAAAAGTCACCCAGTAAAATTCTACTTAAGTAAAAGTCAAAAAGTATTTGGTTTAAAGTATAAAGTATCAAAAGTAAACATTACTAAAATATATTTAAATACCCAAAGTAAAAATATACATCACTTAAAATTCCTTATCTTCAGCAAACCAGGCGGCACCATTTTCTTGTTTTTTTATTTTATTTACGGATAGCCAGAGGCACACTCCAACATTTTACATCATTTACAAAACTAAGCATTTGTGTTTAGTGAGTCTGCCAGATCAGAGGCAGTAGGGATGACCAGGAATGTTCTGTTGATAAGTGTGCGAATTGGAGCAATTTCCTGTTGTGCTAAGCATTCAAAATGTAACGACTACTTTTGGGTGTCAAGGAAAATTTATGGAGAGTAAGAACAACATTTTCTTTAGGAATGTAGTGAAGCAAAATTCATCAAAAATATAAATAGTAAAGTAAAGATACCTAAAAGAAACTACTTAAAAAGTACTTTAAACCACTGTGCAGTACAGTGGTGGTGGTGGGAGGGCACAGTCTCTACAGTACAGTGGTGGTGGGGGCACAGTCTCTACAGTACAGTGGTGGTGGTGGGAGGGCACAGTCTCTACAGTACAGTGGTGGTGGGGGCACAGTCTCTACAGTACAGTGGTGGTGGTGGGAGGGCACAGTCTCTACAGTACAGTGGTGGTGGGGGGGGCACAGTCTCTACAGTACAGTGGTGGTGGTGGGAGGGCACAGTCTCTACAGTACAGTGGTGGTGGGGGGCACAGTCTCTACAGTACAGTGGTGGTGGGGGGCACAGTCTCTACAGTACAGTGGTGGTGGTGGGAGGGCACAGTCTCTACAGTACAGTGGTGGTGGGGGGCACAGTCTCTACAGTACAGTGGTGGTGGTGGGAGGGCACAGTCTCTACAGTACAGTGGTGGTGGGGGGGGCACAGTCTCTACAGTACAGTGGTGGTGGGGGCACAGTCTCTACAGTACAGTGGTGGTGGGGGGGGCACAGTCTCTACAGTACAGTGGTGGTGGGGGGCACAGTCTCTACAGTACAGCGGTGGTGGGGGGCACAGTCTCTACAGTACAGTGGTGGTGGGGGGCACAGTCTCTACAGTACAGTGGTGGTGGGGGGCACAGTCTCTACAGTACAGTGGTGGTGGGGAGGCACAGTCTCTACAGTACAGTGGTGGTGAGGGAGGGAGGGGCAGTCTACAGTACGGCGGTGGTGGGGGGCACAGTCTCTACAGTACAGTGGTGGTGGGGAGGGGCAGTCTCTACAGTACAGTGGTGGTGGTGGAGTCTCCAGCACAGTCTCTACAGTACAGTGGTGGTGGGGGGGGCACAGTCTCTACAGTACAGTGGTGGTGAGGGAGGGGCAGTCTCCAGTACAGGGGGGCAGTCTACAGCACGGTGGTGGGGGGGCACAGTCTCTACAGTACAGTGGTGGTGGGGGAGGGGCAGTCTCCAGTACAGGGGGAGGTCTCTACAGTGGTGGTGAGGGAGGGGGGGGGGCAGTCTCTACAGTACAGTGGTGGTGGTGGTGGAGTCTCCAGTACAGTGGGGGGGCAAGTCTCTACAATGGTGGGGGAGGGGGGGCAGTCTCTACAGTGGGGGGGGATACAGTCTCTACAGTACAGTGGTGGTGGGGGGGGATACAGTCTCTACAGTACAGTGGTGGTGGAGTCTCCAGTACAGTGGGGGGGCAAGTCTCTACAATGGTGGGGGAGGGGGCAGTCTCTACAGTGGGGGGGATACAGTCCACAGTACAGTGGGGGTGGGGGGATACAGTCTCTACAGTACAGTGGTGGTGGGGGGCACAGTCCACAGTACAGTGGTGGCGGGGACACAGTCCACAGTACAGTGGTGGCGGGGGACACAGTCCACAGTACAGTGGTGGCGGGGGGACACAGTCCACAGTAGCGGTGGGGGGGGATACAGTCTCTACAGTACAGTGGTGGTGGGGGGATACAGTCTCTACAGTACAGTGGTGGGGGGGATACAGTCTCTACAGTACAGTGAGCCAGGGAGAGAGAAACAGGAAATGCCCCCATCCACATCCACAGGTTTTTAGTGGAGCAGGTCGACAGCTTCATGTTCCTTTGGAGTTATCATGGTCCACATTCAAAAACACAGTCGTGTAGACGTCACGACAACGCCTGGTTCTCCTCCTGGTTCCCCTCAAGAGCCTGAAAAGATTTGGCATGGGCCCACAGATCCTCAAAAAGTTATACAGCTGCACCAAAGAGAGCATCTTGACTGGTTGCATTACTGCTTGCTATGGCAACTGCTTGGCATCCGACCGCAAGGCGCTGCAGAGGGTAGTGTGTACAGCCCAGTGGGGCTAAGCTTCGTGCCATCCAGGACCTCTATAGCAGGCAGTGAGGAAGGCTCTAAAAAGTTGTATAAAGCCAAGTTATCGTTACTCATTGTGTATTTACTCCTCGTGTTATTATCTCTTCTTTTCCCTCTCTGCATTGTTAGTCTACACCTGTTGTTTACAAAGCATGTGAAATAAAATTGGATTTGACACACACACGCACAAACACGCACACCCTACAGTCCAACAACTTGGGGAAGCTAAAGCATAAAATGCCCCTGACTGAATGAGGATGATGGGGCTGTTATGAGGCAGCGAGGAGAAGCAGAGAGAGAGAGAGAGAGAGCGAGGCAGAGAGAGAGAAGCAGAGCGGCAGAGAGAGAGAAGCAGAGCGGCAGAGAGAGAGAAGCAGAGCGGCAGAGAGAGAAAGAGAGCGAGCGAGAGGCAGAGAGAGAAAGAGAGCGAGCGAGAGGCAGAGAGAGAGCGAGCGAGAGGCAGAGAGAGAGCGAACGAGAGGCAGAGAGAGAGCGAGCGAGAGGCAGCGAGAGAGGCAGCGAGAGGCAGAGAGAGAGAGAGCGAGAGCGAGAGGCAGAGAGAGAAAGAGAGAGAGCGAGAGAGTGAAAGAGAGAGAGCGAGAGGCAGAGAGAGAGCGAGAGGTGGAGAGAGAGCGAGAGGCAGAGAGAGCGAGAGGCAGAGAGAGCGAGAGGCAGAGAGAGCGAGAGGCAGAGAGAGGCAGAGAGAGAGGCAGAGCGAGAGGCGGAGAGAGAGCGAGAGGCAGAGGGAGCGAGAGGCAGAGGGAGCGAGAGGCAGAGGGAGCGAGAGGCAGAGGGAGCGAGAGGTAGAGAGAGCGAGAGGCAGAGAGAGCGAGAGGCAGAGAGAGCGAGAGGCAGAGAGAGGCGGAGAGAGAGCGAGAGGCAGAGGGAGCGAGAGGCAGAGGGAGCGAGAGGCAGAGGGAGCGAGAGGCAGCGAGAGGCAGAGGGAGCGAGAGGCAGAGGGAGCGAGAGGCAGAGGGAGCGAGAGGCAGAGGGAGCGAGAGGCAGAGAGAGCGAGCGGCAGAGAGAGCGAGAGGCAGAGAGAGGCAGAGAGAGAGGCAGAGCGAGAGGCAGAGCGAGAGGCAGAGGGAGCGAGAGGCAGAGGGAGCGAGAGGCAGAGGGAGCGAGAGGCAGAGGGAGCGAGAGGCAGAGAGAGCAGAGAGAGAGGCAGAGGGAGCGAGAGGCAGAGGGAGCGAGAGGCAGAGGGAGCGAGAGGCAGAGGGAGCGAGAGGCAGAGGGAGCGAGAGGCAGAGGGAGCGAGAGGCAGAGGGAGCGAGAGGCAGAGGGAGCGAGAGGCAGAGGGAACGAGAGGCAGAGGGAGCGAGAGGCAGAGGGAACGAGAGGCAGAGGGAGCGAGAGGCAGAGGGAGCGAGAGGCAGAGGGAGCGAGAGGCAGAGAGAGCGAGAGGCAGAGAGCGAGAGGCAGAGAGAGGCAGAGAGAGAGGCAGAGCGAGAGGCAGAGCGAGAGGCAGAGGGAGCGAGAGGCAGAGGGAGCGAGAGGCAGAGGGAGCGAGAGGCAGAGGGAGCGAGAGGCAGAGAGAGGCAGAGAGAGAGGCAGAGGGAGCGAGAGGCAGAGGGAGCGAGAGGCAGAGGGAGCGAGAGGCAGAGGGAGCGAGAGGCAGAGGGAGCGAGAGGCAGAGGGAGCGAGAGGCAGAGGGAGCGAGAGGCAGAGGGAACGAGAGGCAGAGGGAGCGAGAGGCAGAGGGAACGAGAGGCAGAGGGAGCGAGAGGCAGAGAGAGGCAGAGAGAGGCAGAGAGAGAGGCAGAGAGAGAGCGAGCAAGCGGCAGAGAGAGAGAGACCGCGAGTGAGCGAGCGAGCGGCAGAGAGAGAGAGCGCGCGAGCAAGCGGCAGAAAGAGAGCGAGAGGTAGAGAGCGAGCGAGAGGCAGAGAGAGAGAGAGCGAGCGAGTGGCAGAGAGAGAGCGAGAGGTAGAGAGCGAGCGAGAGGCAGAGAGAGAGAGCAAGCGGCAGAGAGAGAGCGAGAGGTAGAGAGCGAGCGAGCGGCAGAGAGAGAGAGCGAGCGAGCGGCAGAGAGAGAGAGCGAGCGAGCGGCAGAGAGAGAGAGCGAGCGAGCGGCAGAGAGAGAGAGAGAGCGAGCGGCAGAGAGAGAGAGAGAGCGAGCGAGCGGCAGAGAGAGAGAGCGAGCGAGCGGCAGAGAGAGAGAGAGAGCGAGCGAGCGGCAGAGAGAGAGAGCGAGCGAGCGGCAGAGAGAGAGAGAGAGCGAGCGAGCGGCAGAGAGAGAGAGAGAGAGCGAGCGAGCGGCAGAGAGAGAGAGAGAGCGAGCGAGCGGCAGAGAGAGAGAGAGCGAGCGAGCGGCAGAGAGAGCGAGCGGCAAAGAGAGCGAGCGGCAGAGAGAGCGGCAGAGCGAGCGGCAGAGAGAGCGAGCGAGCGAGCGGCAGAGAGAGCGAGGAGGAAGCGGCAGAGAGAGCGAGCGAGCGGCAGAGAGAGCGAGCGAGCGGCAGAGAGAGCGAGCGAGCGGCAGAGAGAGCGAGCGAGAGGCAGAGAGAGCGAGCGAGAGGCAGAGAGAGCGAGCGAGAGGCAGAGAGAGCGAGCGAGAGGCAGAGAGAGAGCGAGCGAGAGGCAGAGAGAGAGCGAGCGAGAGAGAGGCAGAGAGAGAGAGCGAGCGAGAGAGAGGCAGAGAGAGAGCGAGCGAGAGAGAGGCAGAGAGAGAGCGAGCGAGAGAGGCAGAGAGAGAGCGAGCGAGAGAGAGGCAGAGAGAGAGCGAGCGAGAGAGAGGCAGAGAGAGAGCGAGCGAGAGAGGCAGAGAGAGAGCGAGCGAGAGACGGGCAGCGAGAGAGAGAGGCGGGCAGCGAGAGAGAGAGACAGCGAGAGAGAGAGACAGCGAGAGAGACAGCGAGAGAGAGAGAGAGAGAGAGAGAGAGAGAGAGAGAGAGAGAGAGAGAGAGAGAGAGAGAGAGAGGCAGAGAGAGAGGCAGAGAGAGAGAGAGAGGCAGAGAGAGAGAGAGAGGCAGAGAGAGAGAGAGAGGAAGGCAGAGTTAGTTAGAAGCAGAGAGCATCTGTCTGTTTGCCATGCTCAGTGTGAAAGAGAACCATTTAGCGGTGTAATGGCGGGGATGACTTGCATGTTGAGACAAACAGCTGCAGGGCACTCAGCAGTCCGGGTCTGTTAGCACTCACTACACACACACAACCGGGTGATTTAGTGCTGTGTGTGTGTGTGTGTGTGTGTGTATTCTTCCCAGGACAGAGGTGTAATAGCGACATATCAGGGAGAGAGAGTGAACAGACTGCTGCGACAGTCTGCGCTACTGGGTTAGCTAACAGAACACAGCTTCCTAGTTCAAGTTGAAAGCTGATGATGTAACTGCCAACCAAGAGGAACATTGCTTCATGTGATTGTGTTTATTGACCAGGAAGTGGTCAAGCTATCTATTTTGAGAGGTTTCGAGGAAGAAGAATATACAAGTCAAAGAGAGGGAGAAGAGAGACACAATCATCACATCTTATTCCTCATCTTAATGTATACAAGACGAGACAACCCCATGCCAAATGTCTCTGTGTTTGAACATGATGGCGGGTTATATTTTGGCTGACGAGGTTGTTCCGGACTGTCTGGGGAGCGGTGTTACTGTGCTGGGCCCAGGCAGTCACTGTAGCCAGACAGACAGTGGAGTCAACCAGATTTCAGCCAGCCTCATCAGACACAATGATCCCTGTGCTGGAGGGGGGCGCTGGGGGAGGGGGTCCCGTAGGTCACCAGACCACATGACTTGCATGAGGTTTCGCCTAGCTACCAACAGACACACTGCAACAATTCTGTGACTTAGCCAGGCATACAAGATGGTCCCACTGACCTCCAGGCCCAGGCTAGGGTGGAAGGAGGGAGGAGGGAGGAAGGCCATTAGCCGATTAAGTCTGGAGTAGAAGCATCAATACTGCCACTATGATGCCAAAAAGCTTTGAGAGGCCTGGAGAGAGAGAGAGAGAGAGAGAGAGGCAGAGAGAGAGGCAGAGAGAGACATAAGTAAAAGATGAAGAGGGTGGGTTCAAGACCACGGTCAAGTCCACCACTCAGACTGGCTATTTAAATCCAACACAGCTACAGCACAGTTACGGAACTCACCACACAGCCAGCACAGCTTGAGCCACATCGGGGCTATCCCAGCATGCTCTCCTGTGACTAGGAGTGGCTGGCTGCTGTTGGCCTGGGTTAGGGGTTGTATACTGTACGAGGAGGGAAGAGTGGAGAGGTGTAATACGAGGGAGGAGGCGGAGTGTAGAAAGGAAAAGGAGCCATGGCGGTAATTAAGTGTCCATGCTGAGCCCTGGCGGGGGTTGCCATGTCCGCGGGCTATGCTAATGAGCGTGCCCTGCAGTCAGGGCTTCTGCCTTATTAGCGTGCGGCGCCGGACAATATGGTGGGAGAGACCCTAGCAGCTAGCCCTGTCCACCAGCAGGCTCATGTCGCTGCAAACGACTAGCAGTCAGCCCCCCCCATCCCGGAGAGGAAGGTAATTCCATTCACTGGGACTTTCTCTCCATCTTCCTCTTCTCTTCAGTCTCACCCTCACTCTCAGTTTGTCCTGTTGGAAAAAGACTGAGCGTGCGTGTGTGAATAAAAACACAGACTCTAAATATAACCAGCTGGTTGAGCCTGAACTGGCGGTCGTAAATTCAAACCCCCGTCGCAGGACTTTATACGGGACATCAATATGTTAAGTGCACATTTTCAACTCTTTTCTTTTGGGGAAAAGGGTGAAATAATTGTCAGAGTGCATCTATCACGATACATCCCACGTTACAAAAGGCACCATGTCACTGACTGACTAGTCAGCTGTTTGTCATAAATCCTCTCAGTCCCACATGGCACCCTATTCCCTGTACAGTGCACTGCCTTTATAGTGCACTACATTTGACCAGAGCCCAAGGGGACTGTGAGTGAGAGACTGGTCTGAGATCAGTGATTGAAAGAGAAAGACAGAGATATTCAGCTCTCAGTGCGGCTCACTGATCCAGGCTCAGATGGACGGCGATGCGTGGGCAAACTCAAGAGGGTTCATGCCCTTTGGAGTTCTGGGAGCACCACATGGCATTTACCAGCATAAAAATACAGCAGTTAACTAGAACTGTGCTTTTAACAGCCCGAGTTAGAAAGAAGCCCATACTCTAAATCATCTCCACCTATAGTAGGCTTATTTCCACACACAACTCTGTATATAACCGTTCTGAAACCACAAACACACCCATCACCTTTTATCCCATGTCAGAGCCAAAATGACTACTCCAGTTTCCAGTCTCTGACATAGATAACATGGGGAAGTGGAAACTGGAAAACCCATCATTCATGGTGGCTCAGGAGTTAGCCTAGACCAGGGTTTCCCCAAACACGTTCCCGGGGCCGCTGCTAGGTGCACGTTTTGGTTGAGAGGTTGGGAAACCCTGGTCTAGATCACACTCTCAGCATGGACCGGGATCCGGGGTAGCTGTTAGCCTAGGTTATATACAGCAACTAGATTCAGCCACGGGTCTATTGTTGTCAAAAAATAATTACAACAATTTGTACACCGCTAATTGACCACAACTAATCCCAAAAAGAGATTGTATTTGAAAATAACAATAATTTCATACCTTTATTACAGACAATCATTTATATATATATTCTATTTGTGGAAATACTTGGGAACAGATTTACTAAATTTAAATTTTTGCTGAATTCCTGATGATTTTACAGTCCTTTTCATTTATTTGTGTAATAATTTTTTTTTACTTTGAGGGGACCCCCAAAAGTCTTTTACGGGCTGGTTTTGTCCCGTGGGCCTCATGTTGCCAACCCCTGCTATACAGTAATGTATGTGGTTCGGTTCTGTCCGTCGTATTGAAATGTAGCGCAGCATATAACCATCTGTGTGCTGTTGGCCTTGGCCCCGGCAGTTTGTGGGTACTTCGGGCCTCGTGTCAGAGGTGAAAGAGGAAGGAGAAGTGTTCCTGGAAGAGAATGAGTCGACTCGAGGCCCCCAGACCTCTCAAATTCCTCAGCGCAGATGGAGTGCCCTTTGCACCCGCGTTTATTTTTCCCGTCCATTTTTGTTTTTATGGAACAGAAACAACACATGCCCATAATCTTAGATGTGGCATCAAAGCTCCTCACAGAGCACAAAAAACAACCACCAAGGAGAAGCACACACTTTCACTACAGAAATAGGCTACTCAGTTCTCACAGAGCGCCTGTAATTGCAATTCACAAGGTATTTCTTCATTTACCATTCAGCCCAGGGCCTAAAATTAACACCCGCCACCTACCAAATGCGGGTACATTTTGTCACTGGCGGGTAAAGATGTCTATTTCACCAGCCACGTTGGCGGGAGATCAGGGCTCCACAGTGCGGGACTTTACTCACATTTGTGAATAAAAAGAGTAAATGTATGATCACATTTATAGTAAAATGAATGCTGCAGTAGCTGTTTTCAAAGTATTTCTGCAGTTTTGTTTCATAGCTGGTAAATGAATATGGCACAAAGTCAAAGAACTACACTATGTAGCTTATTCCTGCCCTTAAAAGGACAGGTAAAATGTGATATTTAGGTTAATATAACAACTTCTTACTAGTTACACATTTACTGTTTTAGAAACATTACAAAGCATCCTCATCGATTCTTTTGTGTTTTGTTGGTGTCGTTTTAACGTGTGTGTGGGGGGCGGGGGCGGGGGGGGGTATTTTGGCTGGTAAAAAATGTCAGTGGCTGGTGGACCAAAAAGTAAATTTTATACCCTGATTCAGCCTAAACATTACCCTGGTGAACCATAAAAAGTAGCAGTAGTGCAACAGTGAAAGCTATAAGACAAGGATACACTTAATACCACATTTGCATTATTTTCATAATATTGAAAGAGGTCACAAGGACAGTTGATAGGATAAAGTTGTCATATACTTTTACTGCCACATGCATACTTGGTAGATAGCCCATTTTGATATAGGCCAGTCCTGGGTTACTTCTCTCAGGTGAAAACAACAGTTTCAGTGTACTTCAGTCCCAAAGTTGCTTCAGATTTGGCAACCGCCACAAAGCAAAGGCCTATTTCTCCGAGGTTGACGGACAACTAGCTTTTAGATGTAAATCAATGGGAATAATTGTGTCTCGTTACAGTTGTCACAGTGCTAAGAATAATGTCCATAATACACTGACATCCCCTTAGCATCCTCACTATGTCACCAATCATAGGTACTAGTATGTATGTAGGCTACGTATGTAGATTATTGGAGTACAGTTAGAGCCGTGGCAGTCATGACATTTTGTCAGACGGTTAGACTGTCGGTCTCGCGGTAACTGACCGTTAATTACCATAAACACATGTAGTATCTCCAGGCCTCCAGCATACAAGCCACTGATGAGTGCCTTGGGACCATCATTTAAAAAGGTCTAATAAATCAATTTAACATACACCATCAAGGTAAATCTATTATTTATTTACGGCAGGTTTAAAGAAACATTATGATATGACGAAAATGTATTTCAGAAGAACAGAATATGAGTCGGCCTCCTGTATGTTATCTGGCTACGCACCATGTCATAGACTGTAGGCTACTTCAGTTAGCAGGCAATATACGCTTACTATAAAATCATATCATCTAAAATAATAAGAATATAATTTAACTTAGCTGAATAAAATAGAAAGGATATTTTTCCCCATTCTGGAGCGAGTGCACATATGAAGTGGCTATAAAGTGACCATTTGAAACAGGTCTTATACACTAGATTTAGAGTTATTTGTCAACTTTAGTTGAGAATGAGACAAACATTAGAATGTCTTAGAAATCAGAACATATATGGGCTGCATGATGTGACTATAGACTATTGATGATTTGAAAAAAAGTCTCAAAAAAAGCTTGCGCTGTGTTCCTTGCCTCAGGTTGCACACGCTGTTCTCTCATCAATTGATCATATTTTCACCCATCAAACTATTCTCAATTTAATCTCGTCTTTACTAATATGTCAAATTTGTTTTGATTTAGAATGGTCCATTATCAAATGGGCAGGAACATGGGCAGTCGATATGCACCCGAATAGCGAATGGGAGCCGCTTCCCGCAGTTCGTTTTTCCAATCATGCCGGGGAGGCTTCTCCGGTTTCATAGCACAGCTGAGAAATACATATAGTAGCAGCTGGGATCCTCCTCTTTTTAGTGGCAGCTATCAAAACTCTGCTTTCACACGGGACCACATATAGAAACGGCTGGGCTTATTAGAACACTACTTATTTGTTTGTATTTCTTCATTTAGATTTTTTAAATTATAATAATTATAGCTAGGTATTACTGCACTATTGGAGCTAGAAACAAGCATTTCGCTGCACCTGCGATAACATCTGCAAATCTGTGTACGTGACCAATAAACTTTGGATTATTTCACACCACTCATCAGCCCCGAGGACCAGACCATTAGGCCCTGATGGAGGAGGGACAATAGAGCTCTGAGTAGCAGGCCATTAGGCCCTGAAGGAGGAGGGACAATAGAGCTCTGAGTAGCAGGCCATTAGGCCCTGATGGAGGAGGGACAATAGAGCTCTGAGTAGCAGGCCAGGCACAACTCCAACACCATCATTAAGTTTGCCGATGACAGTGGTAGGCCTGATCACTGACAAGACGAGACAGCCCATAGGGAAGAGGTCAGCAACCTGGCCGTGAGGTGCCAGGACAACAACCTCTCCGTCAACGTGATCAAGACAAAGCAGATGATTGTGGTGACCTATTCCCCCTCAGGAGACGAAAAGATTTGGCATGGGTCCTCAGATCCTCAAAACGTTCTACAGCTGCACCATCGAGAGCATCTTGACTGGTTGCATCCCTCATGACTGCCGGTGTGGCATTAATACGGTCACCGTAACAACCCTAAGTACAGTTCACTCACTGTGCCAAAAATACAGTAAACCCTAAATTTAGGCTACAGTACGATATTGCTGTAGAGTTCCTATGTACAGTATGTGAACACTTCATTACACTCAAATGTAGGACTATAAATAATTACTAAAGGGGAACCTTGCCAGCATCCATCCCATAAATTTGGTATCATGACTTTGAGGGTAATTTGTCAAGACTTTCCTGTAGTAGATATGTGTGCCACGACACAACACTGTTCCAGAACAGAACAGATACAGCCCTGTTAATAGTGAAACAACAGGAGGACTGATGTCAAGAACTAAAAGGCGGCTGTTACTAGTTACCACAGCCACAAAGTCAAAATTGGCTATATAATTTCATGAAAACAAACATGAGCTTTTTGATCTGATTTTAAATTTAGGGCTAGGCGTAAGGTTAGCAGTGTGGTTAAGGTTAGGTTTAAAATCGTATTTTAAGAAGATAAATTGTAGAAATAGGCAGGGTTTAGCCATAATTAGACTTTGTGGCTGTAGTAGCTAGTGACGACCCCAAGAGGTGGGCTACTCTAAGTAGCAATGACGCTAACATAACTAGCACCACTAGTACGTCACATTCTGGCACACACACTGAGGGGCAGGCTGCCCACTTAGACACAGAGAGGAGTGAGAGAGCAGAGCGCAGTGTGTGTATGGGCCATACGGTATGAGACAGGGGGGGCACAATGGGGAGGGGGCGGTCCTCCAGCCAGCCAGCGTAAATCACACTGAGCCCACTGGCACAAGAACACGGTCGACCGGTCCCACTACAGCAGCCAGTCACCCCCAGAGAGAGAGAGAGAGAGAGAGAGAGAGAGAGAGAGAGAGAGAGAGAGAGATGGTGGGTGGTTGTGAGAAGTGTGTGAGAAAGAGAAAGTGTGTGTGTTACTGACTGTGGGTGTAAGAGACAGTGTGAGAGAGAGGCACTATGTGTGTATAAGAGAGAGACTGTGTGTATGAGAGAGCTGGGGAAAGCGAGTGAGCATGGAGTGAAGAGCTGAGCGAGAGAGCTGGGGGGAATGAATCGAAAAAATATGGCTTTTTCCATGGTGGTATTGGGTTGACAGCAGTTTGGCAGAGGCGCCTGAGGCAGTGCCTGCTTGGATTCTAGCCTGTCACTCAGGACAGGGACACTAATCAGGATTGGTCCTGGTACCTTCTTCCTCTTCCCTAGGAATAGCAGAGGGGGGGAGGGAGCCAGAGCCAGTTTGCGTCCATTAGAAAAAGGGAGAGAAAAAAAGAGGGAAGAATCGCAGTGGCACAGCAAGAGAGGCTAACCTTAATTTGCATGCAGGTCCAGGGGAGGAAGAGGTGGGGGGGGGGGGGGGGGCTGTTTCTGTTTCCAATCTCCATGTTAAAACGCCTGGCCAGGGCAGCCAGTGGGAATGAAGAGGCATTGTTCGCCCGCCGCTGCTCCCCGTCACACCTAGGCAACATCTCAAATGACACCCTATTCCCTACATGGTGCACTTCTTTTGGCCAGGGCCTGTAGGCTATGAAGGGAATTGGATGCCATTTGGAACACAGACCCATCGCGCCTTTTCTCGCTTTCAAGGTATAAAAGACATGTCCTGCGTGGCAGATAATGTCGATCTCAAATCCTGACCTGAAATCTATACAGACCAGACATTGATGTACGTCTGTTGTTAGTCTTGTGTGCACTGCATCCATATCCATCCAGCCTTTTCTGGTTCCGTCCACATCTGTCATAACCAGGTTGTGACCTGAAAGCTGCAGCATTCAAAGTCTTGTCGCTGTCTTTCACCCGTGAGAGGCCGTTCTCTGCGGCATAACGATCGCTATGACAACCATCACTTAAGCCCTCCGGGTACAGTGGGTTGGAGCGGTCTTGTTTCTGAAGACCTCATCACTGACTGGGAGGGTGATCAAGGTCAATCCACTGGCTCTCACAAGAGATGCTACATGAGAACAACAAAATGTACTTCCGCCAAAAAAGGATGAGGCGGTTCCTGGCCAAAGGACCAGAAGGAGAGGGAAAAGAAGAGGGAGGGATTGCTGGGATGCTTCCTTTGGCCCAGAGTTGCCGAACACAAAGTCTGGCTGTGCGTGCCAAATTAGGTTTTTAAGCATTCTTTTTTTCACGGAGGATTTGTCGCTAATCTAGAAAACCTTCTGGTAGGAAGTGTCAATAGATCTGGTGCTGACCACTCCCCGTAGAGTGCAGGGATTAATGACCTAGGCTGTGTCCCAAATGGCACCCTATATAGTGCACTACCTTGGACTAAGACCCATGTAGGGATATAGGGTGGCATTTGCAGATGCAGCCCTAGCAATCTGAACCAACAACTGACTGACTTGTCCATTGAGAACACACTGGTAATTCAGGAACGGAAAGAGGCAATCACATACAGATCAGTCCAACTAAACCCTGTTCATTATCAACTCACCAAAAGGTTTTACAAGCTATCCTGAGTTCCAGATTTTTGGGGGGCATGTGTCTCCATTTTGTTGATGATGAGATATCTGGCTAATTAGCATGTCTGAGCCGTCATGATGAGTGATACTCGTCTAGTACTAGACGTCCAATAATGCACCCATCTCATTACCGCGATGAGGACGAATCAGGCGGCAAAATTCCCTCGTTCAGACAACAATGGGACAACGCTAAAGAACCTGAGCCTCTCTACCTCAAGGTCACAGCGGTTCACTCAGAAGACGTGGTGAAGTCATCATCTGCATTGTGCCAAATGGAAGGGCATTCTCCGCACGTGGCAGCCACAGAATCATCAGCGCCAGGTACTCACCTGCGTTTCAGCGTCATAAATAACCTCCACTCGCCCCACCCGCCACTGACAATGGCTTTCACAGAGATGACTTCACGTCAATTAATTTAACTTATCTGGTCTGGAGTGGTGCTTTGTTGTAACACAGCCAAACGCTTCCACTCTCTCTGGATGTGATATATTGTTTCCCTTGAGAGCCTTACATACCGGGTGGTTCCACTACTATGCATCTGCCTGGCCTGACTGCCTCGGTCCCTCTGTCCTGCCTCGTTCGTTCCTGGCACTTTGAATCTCCCCGCGGCAATGAAACGGCCCCAATCAAGGCCCCAAAACCCCCCACAAAGCAGACAGACACAGCTGTTAGCCTGGCTAGTTAAATGCATTAGTGTGGCAGACTCGCTGCTCAACCCAACTGTACAGTACAGTGTTGTGGAAGGAGGTAGTGACTAGGCTTGGGCATTATACCATACATACTAGTGGTCGACCGATTATGATTTTGCAACGCCGATACCGATTATTGGAAGACCAAAAAAGCCGATACCGATTAAATCTGCCAATTTCTATTGATTTATTTGTAATAATGACAATTACAACAATACTGAATGAACACTTATTTTAACTTAATATAATACATCAATAAAATCAATTTAACCTCAAATAAATAATGAAACATGTTCAATATGGTTTAAATAATGCAAAAACAAAGTGTTGGAGAAGAAAGTAAAAGTGCAATATGTGCCATGTAAGAAAGCTAACTTTTCAGTTCCTTGCTCAGAACATGAGAACATTTGAAAGCTGGTGGTTCCTTTTAACATGAGTCTTCAATATTCCCAGGTAAGAAGTTTTAGGTTGTAGTTATTATAGGAATTATAGGACTATTTCCCTCTATACCATTTGTATTTCATTAACCTTTGACTATTGGATGTTCTTATAGGCACTTTAATATTGCCAGTGTAACAGTATAGCTTCCGTCCCTCTCCTCACTCCTCCCTGGGCTCGAACCAGGAACACAACGACAACAGCCACCCTCGAAGCAGCGTTACCCATGCAGAGCAAGGGGAACAACCACTCCAAGTCTCAGAGCGAGTGGCGTTTGAAACTCTATTAGCGTGCACCCCGCTAACTAGCTAGCCATTTCACCTCGGTTACACCAGCCTCATCTCAGGAGTTGATAGGCTTGAAGTCATAAACAGCGCAATGCTTGACGCACAATGAAGAGCTGCTGGCAAAACGCACAAAAGTGCTGTTTGAATGAATGCTTACGAGCCTGCTGCTACCTACCACAGCTCAGTCAGATACTTGTATGCTCAGTCAGATTATATGCAATGCAGGACACGCTAGATAAAGTAGTAATATCATCAACCATGTGTAGTTAAATAGTGATTATGATAGATTGATTGTTTTTCATAAGATAAGTTTAATGCTAGCTAGCAACTTACCTTGGCTTACTGCATTCGCGTAACAGGCAGTCTCCTTGTGGAGTGCAACGAGAGGCAGGTGGTTATAGCGTTGGACTAGTTAACTGTAAGGTTGCATGATTGGATCCCCCGAGCAGACAAGGTGAAAATCTGTCGTTCTACCCCTGAACGAGGCAGTAACCTCTTGATTCTAGCCATCCCGGATCCGGGATCGTGAATACAGCCTCAAGCTCATTACCATAACGCAATGTTAACTATTCATGAAAATCGCAAATGAAATGAAATAAATATGCTAGCTCTCAAGCTTAGCCTTTTGTTAACAACACTGTCATCTCAGATTTTCAAAATATGCTTTTCAACCATAGCAAAGCAAGCATTTGTGTAAGATTATTGATAGCTGGCGTAGCATTTAGCGTAGCATTCAGCGGGCAACATTTTCACAAAAACAAGAAAAGCATTCAAATAAAATCATTTACCTTTGAAGAACTTCGGATGTTTTCAATGAGGAGACTCTGTTAGATAGCAAATGTTCAGTTTTTCCTGAAAGATTTGTTTAGGAGAAATCGCTCCGTTTTGTTCGTCACGTTTGGCTACCAAAATAAAACGAAAATTCAGTCATCAAAACACCAAACTTTTTTCCAAATTAACTCCATAATATCGACTGAAACATGGTAAACGTTGTTTAGAATCAATCCTCAAGGTGTTTTTCACATATCTCTTCGGTGATATATCGTTCGTGGAAGTCTCCTCTCTCCTCTGAATCACATGGACGAATGCTTGCAGCTGGAGTTTACGCACCAATTTCGACAAAGGACACCTGGTAAATGTAGTCTCTTATGGCCAATCTTCCAATGATATGCCTACAAACACGTCACAATGCTGCAGACACCTTGGGGAAACGGCAGAACGTGTAGGCCCGTTCAGGGCGCATTCACAGCCATATAAGGAGACAATGGAAAACAGCGCCTGAAAAATTTTGCTCATTTCCTGTTTGAAGTTTCATCTTGGTTTCGCCTGTAGCATCAGTTCTGTGGCACTCACAGATAATATCTTTGCAGTTTTGGAAACGTCAGAGTGTTTTCTTTCCAAAGGTGTCAATTATATGCATAGTCGAGCATCTTTTCGTGACAAAGTATCTTGTTTAAAACGGGAACGTTTTTTCATCCAAAAATGAAATACTGCCCCTAGTGTTCCAAGAGGTTAACCCACCGTTCCGAGGCCGTCATTGAAAGTAAGAACGTATTAACCGACTTGCCTAGTTAAATAAAGATTAAATAAAAGTTACATTACTTACATTATGAAGCTTACCATAGTTCCCCAGAACAGTTCTGCCTGTCATGAGTTTGTAAATAGCACAATGGGAGAAAGTGAGAGCTGGTGAGTCCATAGCGTTTGATATCTATCGGCGAGTCTCTGGTCGTGTCTACGCTTGACACTTACATGCGACTTCTGCTATCAGAATACGACGATTGCATTGAATAGATGGGTCTAGATGCACAAAAGTGGCTTTGTGGTGTGATTGTGTTCAGATCTGTCTGACTACTTCAGGAGGTGGTCAGGGCTGCATTGTGTGTGGATTCCTCCTCAGTCTGGACACAGTCAGGCTACCGAAACCGCATACAGTGGGCGACGTCATCAGCACTTCTTCCACAAGTCTCCAGAGAACTTGTGTTTTGGGACCGAGAGGGACCTTTTCATTATAAATGTACGAGGAACGTGTTTGCTGGACTCAAGTGCTAGCCAGCTAATCTTCAGAAAAACTTTTTTGTTTGGCTAGAGTTATGCTAACCCGTTTGTAATCTCTTTAGCGTTGCTTGCTGGCTAGCTACAGAAGTTAGCTGGCTAGTTAGCTACGGTAGTAAGTGGGTACAAGTGAAACTGAACAAGAGAAATTGTTGCGTTATCATATTTGGCCTATTCCACCATTTGTAGAAAGCATACTGGCATTTGAATATAGCACGGGAAAAGGGAATCTGGACACACTGTGGACACATTTAAATGTAGGTGTAGACGCATGACGTGTTCGGAATTCCATGATCAGAACTCTATGTGTGGCGCACATGAGGTGAGGAAGTTACACTTGTATGCAATTCACTACCAAATGTTTGCCATCAGATACCTTATAACGGCTTTCTGCCGTGTTTGAGAAGTCAAAGATTTCTTGGTGAGTTATCTGTTCGGCTGCTATTTTTTCCCTGTGCTTCCTAGTGGTGTTTTTTTCTCCTCCCCTCTGCTTTGTGTACACATGCTGCTCTTCCTTCAAATAAGCATGCATCACAACTTTTTCATTTGCACAATTTCTCTTGTTCAGTTTCACTTGTACCCACTCAACGAAAATGACATTTGGTAGCGTGCTTGTATAACTTTATGAGCTGGATTTGCCAGTCTTTGCAATTAGTTTGTCCATTTTCTCTTGTTAGCATTCAGCTAAAAGCATCTATGTGATTTTGATATTACTTGTGCTAATTCTGTGAGCATTCTGGTAATAGATGCGCAACGGGCATTTTTGCGTTTTTAGCGCCCCCTTGTGTGCTATGCCGTGATACCGTAAATCCCAGTATGATGGTATGAAAATCTGGATACTGCCTAAGCCTAGTACCGACTTCCAGACCAGAAGACAGAGTTTGCCTGGCTGCTGCTGCCAGAGGCTAACAAGAGCCTGGCAAGTGTGGGGGCCTCCTGGCCTCTCTTCCACCCACACAGGAAGTGAGGTCATGACATTAGCACTCCGCCATGCTAGAGTGCTCTCCGCCAGGGCGGCAAGATCAGCGTATTGGATGAGAGCCATTTTAAGCCCCCCTAACAACAACATACATCAAGACAGTAGAGCTACATAAAATTACCATGTATTTCAAATCTATGCCAACCTAAGCAAAAACCCTCCTCTGATTTCACGCACCAGTTAGACGCGTACCACATGCTCCGAAATATCCCCACGCCTACAGCTATGGCTTTCTTCTCAGAGACAATTGAGGAGACCTCTCTAATTCTCTGCGATGTCATTTCCATCTCTCTTTTAAGAGTGAAATGAGCCTCGATAATAAATCACATCCCTGTTCAGAAGCAGAGGCAGCAGTCTGACACGACTGGCCGACTAGAGCTTCCTGCTCCCCAGACCTCCCTACTCTCTCTCGTTCTCTATATCTCTACATCCCTCACGCCTGTTAAAGGCCTGTCCTGCAGGGCCCTAGATGCACTTTGTGTGGTACAACAGAGAAAACCGCCCAGAGCTCTTAGCAGCTTCCCCACCACCTCCTCCACCACCACCAGTACTCTCCCTCTCTCTTCCCCTCTGTCTTTCCCAGCTGCACCAGCGAGCTGTTCGCAGTTCCTTACGAACTGCGGCCAACTGAGAGCCTGTGCTACTCCTGTGAGATTGGTATTACTCAGTGCCGGGGCTACGTCCTAGCCAAAGGGCTGCTCTCCGAAGCTGTACATCTCCCTGTTGTGGCTTGTCAACATGGAGAAAATCGTTACCAAGGCTAAGGCACTTCCATTCCACACAGAGGAGTAGGGGGGGGGGGTTTGATTGAGACCAGGTAGGTACTGTGTGAAACAGATTGCTGGTAACTTTGTGATATATCTTTAGGCCTCCTAGTGGACATGGTGGACCTTTCATTTGTTCTGTTAAATTAGGTCAATGTAAAATACAGATGGCACGCTGAAGATGTCGTTCGAGAGAGACCAGATCAAGTGTCATGGTCGACAATCAGGCGGGGAATTCATCCCTGGATCTTTGTCAAGAAACCGCTCTAATTAAGCCTAACTGAATAAGTATTATGGGGGAAGGCAATGGACATCCCTAAATAATTACTTTAGGAGATTTGCATATTATGCTTCCCTGAGTCCCTTTTGTTGGGCATAAAGAAATCCTATCTTAAATTACCTGCTTAGCACCTCTAGTGAGTTTGACACTTGATGAAAAGTGTGTCCAAAACAGAGTTAATTACTCACAAGTAGCCCCCTGAAGTTATTGTGAAGCGAGTTGCTTATCAGACATATTTTTGTCATTACTCAGGGCATTGGAAATTAACCGAAGTGTCACCTCATTGACAACCGTGATTCAAAAGAACATTCTGAATGAATTGGAGGGATTCTCAGTGGATGCTAGGCTTGGGCAATATACCGTACACCGGGATATTTTTAAATACCGCCGAATGATTTTCAATACCTCAAAAAAAAATTTTTTTTTTTTTTTTTATGTTTGAGGGATGCATGCTACGCCACTGTTTAAGTTAAATATGCACTGAACAAAAATATTAACACGTAATGTGTTGGTCCCATGTTCATGAGCTGAAATAAAAATCATAGAAAAGTTCCATGTGCACAAAAAGCTTATTTCTCTCAAATGTTGTGTACACATTTGTTTACATCCCTGTTAGTGAGAATTTCTCCTTTCCCAAGATAATCCATCCACCTGACATATCAAAAATCTGGTTAAACAACATGATCATCACACAGGTGCACCTTGTGCTGGGGGACAATAAAATAAAACTTTACAATGTGCAGGCTTGTCATACAACACAATGCCACGGATGTCTCACATTTTGTGGGAGCGTGCAATTGGAATGCTGACTGCAGGAATGTCCACCAGAGCTGTTGCTAGAGAATTGAATGTTAATTTGCTCTACCATAAGCTGCCTATATTTTTGACTCGTAACGGTTGGTACAGAAACGGTATGACAGTATGAAAATCTGCATACCGCCCAACCGTAGTGGGTGCCCATTGGAATCCTGACAATACCTGCAGGCCTTGGTATTGCCTGCCAGCCTACCTGTTTGATGCAGAAAGCAACAACACATTTTAAATGTGTATTGATCAAACCCCAGAAGCTTCTCTGGAACCAGGCCCATTATAAAGTTAACTTACCCCAACAACTTTCATTTAAGATCAACCGCTGTAGTGGCCTCTCAATTACTATCCATTCAATTCTCCATCAAGTCACGGAGAGACTGAATGGGGCCAGTTTTAGGCCTACCCACTGAATCTGAATGGTGTTGACCGCGGCGGGTCTCAAACTCCCCTCTATGTAAGCGTATGCTGAAGGAGGCATCCCACCACCTTCCTCCTGCCCTTTAATTCATTTCTAAGTGAAAGCCTGTGTATCATTATTCGCTTCAGCTCCAGTCGGCAGACATCGCGGTCCATGAGAGCCCGCGCCCCGTCAAGTTGAGGGGTGGTGGGGGGTGAAAAGTGGCGGAGGGGATTCTTGGCAGAAATTCCCCACAAATTTGATGCCAAGAGCAAAATGGAAACCTCCCCTCATTTTCCTTTCCCCTTAATCCAATGTTTTCAAGCCCCGGGCCCCACCAAGGTCATTATAATCATAGAAAGTGGAAGGGCGCCAGTGACCCGCCATTACAGTAAGGTACAGAACCACCCAGCCATTGGCTGGTGGTGAGGAGGAAGGGAGAAGAGCACTCGGTCGGTCAGGTAGAGGCAGGGGCTAAAATCCCTCCATTTCAAATGCAGATAACCTGAGGAACCAGCAGAGGAGGAGACAGGGAGAGGAGAAAAAGTCTCCTTCTCTCGCTCTCCCAGTGCCCCTGACCTTTTGCCCTTTATGATCGGGTATCTCTCTCTCATTTATTTTTAGCTTACAATTCGTATCCATATCTTGAGTTTAAGCCTACTTCAACATTTATTTCTGGAGATAGGCCCTATAGCCTAAAGCTAATTCAGAATGCTTGCGAAATGATCAAGAGTAGAGAGGTTTTATAAGTAATATTTGGTGACATAACACAAGTATGACCAATGACCTAGAAACCTCTGGGCCTGAAAGAATGCTGCTTGCGTTGACAATATTGCAAAACCGACCTCCAGCATAATCTACACGTTAAAAAAAGGTACTACTTTTACATGTAAAAATCTCTATGCTTTATCCAAGTGATAATTTTACCGTCAATATTTACAGTAAGTAATCGGCCAATAGAATTCAACATAGATAATCATGCGCGTACCAAAATCATAAAGAGTGGCCGTTTCATTGTGGCGCCAAAGGTCATGTTTACTTGTCTGAGTGAGGGTGCTGCACTGTACTGTGACCTCCATGGCCAGCTTGTGAGTATGTGTGTGTACGTGTGTGTGCCCTCTCTCACATGCCATGTATGCTAATATACACAGCATGACGCTTGGCCTGCACAGAGCACAAAGCAGAGTACACAACCCCAAATATCTAGACCTGCATGTGTCTGGGCTAAGATAAAGCACCTTTAGTAGTTTAAAGGCAATGTGTAATCGTGCTCTTTTCACCAGAGGGCATCGGTACAGATGCAGACATCTGAACTTCAATATTGTGCTTGTTCCTGGCACGTGACCAATCGGTGTAGGTGTTGTTAGCTGAACAATGAAAACAAACAGACAGTCGGCCAATGAGGTGAAGTGGCAAACCTATACAGGAGGAAAACCTATACAGAATAAATAAACGTTGTCCTGTATAAGTTTTGTGATTGAATGGGGGGGAGAAGTAAAATATTGGCCTCAACTTCTTAAAAGAAAAAGCTTTCTCTTTGTTATTATATGAAATCCTGTAATTGACGCATACAATAGGCTATTACATGATGTAACATGTCTATAACATTACTTAATCCAGGGGTGTTAAACTCATTCCATGGAGGGCCTAGTGTCGGCTGGTTTTTGGGTTTTCCTTTCAGTGAAGACCTAGACAACCAGGTGAGGGGAGTTCCTTACTAATCAGTGACCTTAATTCCTTAATCAAGTACAAGGGAGGAGCGAAAACCCGCAGACACTCGGCCCGCCATGAAATGAGTTTTACATGTGACCTAACCCATATAATATAACTAAATAGTTGGAGCCCCAGGGTACTGTATGGTGCGTCAGTTAGTGGAGGTGAGCAGAAGGAGCTACAGTAGGACAGGTTCATTGTAATGGCTGGAATGGAATCAAACAGAGGGAAACCACGTTTGACCATTCTATTTATTCCATTGCAGCCATTACAATGAGCCCGTCCTCCTATATCTCCTCCCACCAGCCTCCACTGATGTCCTTATATGCTGCTCCGTCCACTCCAGCGGCGTTTCTAGGTACGTACATTCGCCATCAGTAACATGTGAGTGAGAGCTTACTGTTCAAATATCACTCTCTCACCCAGCCAACCGACCGACGCAATTTCCCAAGTTCAACTCTGGGTTAAACACCTGAGCGCTGTATCAGTGGATGAGGAGAGAACGGTCTTATTTTGGGGATGTTTTGTGACTGGGACTGGATATGTGAACGTTTGTAGTAGCCTAAATACTCACATGTGGAAAGATTGGACACGAATAGTTCACACTATGGCACTACAAACGCTAATTTGATATTTACTGCACTGTTTTCACATTTTGTATACTTTATACAACTAAGTTTACAAATCCCCTTTTGATCACAGCTAGTAATAGCACTGAACAGTTGCATTGTTTGACATTTAAGAAAGACTACACTGTGTCATTATGGTACATTCATTAAGTCATCATTGATTTATGAGATTAATTACATTTGCATACCAATATAACTCATTAAGCCATGTTCTTACGCAGGTCTTCAGGACATTGCACTACAGCAGGGGAAATTGCCACACTAAGCCAATTCCTATGTGATCATTTTATCCACACATTCTACCTAGAAGTCATCATCTAGCGGCCGAAGTGTGTCACTGCAGCTTTTCATTATTGGACTGATAAAAGCACAATCTTAACATCCAAGCTACACAGGGTCAAATGAACAATGTATATACCAAAATCGCACATTCTGATGTACATTCGGAGTAACGACATAACGAGAAATGTGCCATTTCGCGTCTCTAGCCCGCGTTATTGATCGTAGTCTGTCTGCAATGAATGGCTGCAAAGGGAAGGAGAAAAAAAACTGAACTTCAGGTGACCGACCATGGCTTTGACATAGCCTGCATGCAGACATGAACCTCGCTGAACTGGGCGGAAGAAAATACCTCTGCTTCAAAAAAAAATATCATCTCCAGACTTTCAAGAACTCGACGTAAAAACAGAGCGAGCGCCTACCGAGGGAACCAATACACCCGTTTTGAGTGGTGAGAGAGAAAGTTAGACGTTTATATTAACCGAAATGTGAAGTTAGCTACCGAGCGTTACTAGATAGCGCTATTACTAGGAACACTGAGGTACGGTTAGCCCCGAGTCTGGCTTGTCTGATCCGACTGACCCTTCATTTTATTGCGGCCAGATTCTCAGATCCTCCCCTTTCTCCCCCGAAAGAGACTTGCTCGCACGGACAGATAAACGAAAACGCTCAGACATTATACCATATACAACCGATACACAAGCTATCTGACCGCAACCTTTAGGGGAAAGGGGACCTTTATCGATTATACTCGATTAAAGCCACGTACAGCTCATGCACTCGTTGGCTAGCTAACGTTACTCATCGCCAACAACATGGCTGCCTTGCTCAGACCTAAAAAAAGGAGAAATAACCTACGCCGTGTCTTTGTCTGTTTCACCTCTTTAACCCTAAACTACTGCGCAAAACACACGAAGACCCATTAAAATTGCACAAAACCAGCAAACGACTTACGTGAAGGCAGGCGTTTGGGTTGCTCCTGCTTCCTCCTTGGCATTTTCCCCCTTTTTGTCACATTCTCCTCCTTGTTTTAGGGATAAGAAGAAAAAAGGTTTTTCCCCATTGAGATTGTAGGCGAGAGTGATGGCAGGGACTGTATACCTGTCTTGTCCTCGCGGTTTAAAGTGTATTGTTGGGTATAGGACCACAGGAGGAGGAGGGTTCTGTGCTGTTGTTGTTGCCGTGTCTTGACTATGGCTGCTCTCTGTGTAAGTGTGTCTCCGAGCCCCTAACTAACACTAATGCCGGGATCAAAGGGCAGCAACAGTAGAGCAGACACACACACGCTCGCACACACGCTCTAGAGGAGCTCGCCCGCGATAGCAGCGTAGAAACGGACAAGGTGCCCCCAAGCTTACAGGGTGTATTGCGGAGTGCAAAACCCCTACATATATTTTTTTTAATGTATTTGATAACTTCTATAAATAATAAATAAGGGAAAGATACTGAAATACAGTATCAGTACAGTATTTTTCATATTGATTGTATTTACTTTTTTATTTATATTACACATACATTATAAATATATTTTCTAAATGTGAAATGAATTGATGAAATTATGGATTGAATAGTAATTCAGAAGCCCAATGGAAATCCCCAGTTTCCCCAAATAAACAATTATGATTAATTTGCATGAAACATACATTTGAAATGAACCCTTTCATTTTCACACTTGCATAACCCCCATATTCATGAGGCTACAGATGCACACATTTCATTTCTTGCTATTGTTTTTATTTTTTTCAATGCCGTATGTCACATGAACTGTAAGTAACTGCTGCTATAACTTCCCCTGGTCTCAACAATAGTGTAACTCTCCTCTGTGGGGAATTTTTTTTTTTTGCTCAAGTAGAAAACAACACATTATTGCATTTCCACGTTGTGTTTTGTGTCACATTGTACATGTAACAGCAATGGCGTTTACCTAAGAGTTGAGTTCACCCCCAACTTATCCCTTTGTAAATCACGTCATCTAAATTACTACATGTTTTACCCTTCACTTGTTGCATTTCCACGTTGGGTCATATCATATATATTTAATAACAACGTTAAAAATGGAAATCTCCATTCCTCTCCCTCGCGGTTGAGTTTTTCACAGCGCAGCCTGTCCCGTCTCTCTTCCTGCTGCTGGGCTCCTGCAGGCTGTGTTCACTTGGCCCGGCACATTCTTTCACACCTCTCAGTGTGTGAGGAGAGCTGTGTCTTCATCCCTCCATCCTGCCATCCCTCCATCCCTTGCCACCTCCTCCCTCTGAGAGAATAGTCCTAAATGGCACCCTATTCCCTATAGAGTGCACTAATTTTGACCAGAGCCAATAGGGCTCATATGGCTCTGGTCAAAAAGTAGTGCACTCTATAGGGAAACAGGGTGCCATTTGAGATGCAGATTATGAGAGGCGCAGGAGGCTCGTTACCGTGGCAATTAGCAGAATCCCAAATTAGCCCTCCTGGCTGGACTGCCTGTATCATGTCCACAGGTGACACGGCCACTTTGCATTTTTCTAATTAGGAAAGAGCATAACATGATTAAAATGTCTATTATCTATCATAAAGGTCCAGAGAGAAGCTGGACAAGTCCTAGTCAAGTAACAGTAATCAGTAGACATATGTAGAGAACACATGCGAGTCATATGACCACATTAGAGGTACAAGAAAGCGGCCTAAGGAATGAGTATATTCTATTGTGAATTTTTATTTTGTAAAAATATTTTTTATTGTCAAATACACCGGATAAGTGCAGTGAAATGTGTTGTTTTACAGGGTCAGCCTTGGTTGTACGGTCACACCTGAAGCAAATTAGGGTTAAGTGCCTTGCTCAAGGGCACATCGGCAGATTTTTCACCTCGGGTATTCAAACCAGCGACCTTTCCGTTGCTAGCTCTAACTGCTAGGCTACCTGCCGCCCTATCTGCCATGCAGTGTATGTATAAGCCCAACGTCACATATGGAAGCGTGTGTTATTGTATAAAGGTTCTGTTGAGGAAATCCAAGGTTAGTGAGAATTCACAGTACATAGTGCATGTGCATGGCAGTAGGTTGAACTCTGGTGTACCTCCAGCCTCTCCACTCCTGTGTTGTGTTGAAAGGGACTAAACCATAGGGTGTCTGACACCAGTACAGGCACAGGTGTGTGTGTGTGTGTGTGTGTGTGTGGACAGCTGGGGTGTGTGCTTCACCTGCACCAGCAACTGAGCACTCATAACAGAGGACCAGGTGTTGACTGCCCACCCCTCCTTCCACCCACGACCAGCATGGTCACAGCATAGTTGGAAGCGAGGGGTTAAATGTTCACTGTTGCTTCCATCCTATTCATTCTCTATATTTACATACTGTACAGTCAGTCTGAAGCCAGATCGTTTCTTTTCCTGCTGTTGAGAATATACTGCATGTAATTACATATTAAAACACCAAAACATACTTTATATCTACACCATAAAACATGAACTATACTTTAGTAGCCTTTAGCCTATATCTTATCGAGCAATCTGTTCGACATCTGTGAAAGTTGTGATGACAAAGTTTACAGATGATACTCCTGATGAACAAGTGAAACTAAGCCTTCTTTGACAATGGCATATTCATCCAGATCATTTGACGCAATAAACTATGTCAACTCATGGAGAGAGAAAGAGAGATACGGAGAGGAAGAGAGAGAGTGTGGCGGGCCGCAGTCCTGTTTTTGTTCTCTGAGTCTAGGTTGGTCACCATGGCGAGGTCACAGTCTGTTCTCTGACCCCAACAATGCCAGGCCGCTGAGGTAATGCTGGCAACTTGACAATCCGCTGATAATAGCCATGGCAACGCCAGCATGACCTCACTCAGGGTTGCACCCAAAGGTCAAAGCTCTGACATCGTGCTCTATCAACGGTTCTGCAATCTATGTCAAATTTCCAAGTTAGAAAAACAAGTAGGGAAAGTGAATCAATCAAAAGTGGATTTCAAACGTTATTAGTGTAAGTGTTATTCATAATCACTTTTCTAATTACTTGGGAATCTATTGATGTGCACAAAACACATTTGCCACACCTAGGCCGCAGCCAGTACTGCCCATGAATTTACATACATAAATATTAAATAGTACCTAAACTCAATACAACTCGACCAGGGAGGCCTCATCACACCTGTCACAGCTAATATCCTTCCTCCTATACAATAATATATCATAATATATAATATAAGTAGCACAGTTTGTAGGAAATAAAATCCCCTTAGCTAATTATATTTCCTTTAGCTTTACTGATAACTGCCGGTGTTCCGCTGCTTTTAAAAACAGCACATTTTGTCAGTTGGCATTAATACGACTTATTAAAATGCTTCCCTGCAGCGGCGTGGCAGTTAGCGAAATGGAAATTTCAGGTGCTTCAGCGGAGGATGGGGGAGGTGGATAAAGAGGATTTTCTGTCTCAGGGTGCATGAGCCTGGCTTCTCCGCGTTCTGCTCTCTCTCCATCTCTCTATTCGTACTGTCCCATGTGGCCTAGTCTAGGTTAGCTATAGCGCTAGGCTAACACTAGCTGGATGTAGCCTAGCCTTGGGGTAAACCGCAACATCTGTCCCCTGTCCAGCCGCGACTGTCGCAGGCTGATAAATCCTCACAAGGTGGCTGGTGCCAGGGTTTTCCGGTATATGCCACCTGTCCCCCCGACACACACCCCTTACACCAGGCAGGTCACCCGTGATAACAAGTCAGTATTCGACGTCCATGGAAACCGGCCACTAGGGGCAACAATGAGCACTGTTTTGGTTTTCACATAGGTTTTGCTAGGGCGTTGCGGACAGGGATGGAGGATGGGCGTAAGCATCCAAAGGAAGGCATGTTCAAATCCAACAATAGAAAGTTGTTTTTGAATTTTTTGTTTTAAGCCTATCCCAAACCTTAACCCTTACCTTAACCATTTGGAGTTATAGCCTAAACTTACATTTGTTTGAACAACTTCCAAATGTTTGGTTTGAGAAACATGGATGATGTCTAATTCTGACGTGAGACTGTGAGAGCTGGTAGCTCACACACCCCTCCCCTCCTGCTCACCCCAACTACTACTCCATACACCTCAACTACTCCATACATCTCAACTACTCCATACACCCCAACTACTCATACACCCCAATTACTCCATACACCCCAACTGATTCATACACCCCAACTACTCCATACACCCCAACTGCTCCATACACCCCAACTGCTCCATACACCCCAACTGCTTCATACACCCCAACTACACCATACACTCCAACTACTCCATACACCCAACCTACTCCACACATCCCAACTACTCCATACACCATACAGTCCAACTTCTCCATACACCCCAACTACTCCATACACCGCTCCCCTCCTGCTCACCCCAACTACTCCATACACCTCATCTAACATTAACCCCCCCTCCACACACACACACACGTTTGTTTTACTATACTTGTGGGGACCAAACAATTGATTCCCATTCAAAATCCTATTTTCCCTAACCCTAACCTTAACCCCCAAACCCTAAACCTAACCTCTAACCCTAATTGCAACCCTAAACCTAACACCTCAACCTAAAAAAAAATCCCCACTTTTTCCTTGTTTTACTATCCTTGTGAGGACTTCTGGTCCCCACAAGGATAGTAAAACCAAATCACACACACACATTGTCCTTCATACACACACAGACACACACACATGCTGCCCTCTTGCTCCCTCCTGTCCCCCCTTCCCTTCACCTGGCCTGACGCTGGACACACACACACACAGACACACACACCCTTCGTTAGCTGGCCTGACAGTTTGACAGAAGCAGGTGGCCTCGCTCCCTCTCTTGCCCTCTGGCCTTCCGAGCTCTCACCCCCGGTGGGGACGTTTGGGCGTAGAGAGGGGCCGTTGTCGCCTCGCCTTGTCCTCCCCTGACCAAATATCACAGGAGAGAGGACATGACTTAGGACACATCCCAAATGGCAACTCATTTCTTTACACAATGCACTACATTTGACCAGAACACTATGGGCCCTGGTCAAAAGTAGTGCTCTATATAGGGAATAGGGTGCCATTTGGGACAGAGCCTTACATAACACCCCACCCACCGTGCTTTGGTTCAGTCTAATACTGTAGCTTCACGCACTCCTCCAAAACACATACACAGGCACACTTTCTCTCTCTCTGCGACTGTGTGACAGAGGCAGGTGGCCTATTTCCTGCCCTATGACCTTCAACACTTCCCCTGTAGTAGGGAGACAGTCACCATACTGCAGACACACACACACACACAGAGGAGGAGTCTAGGTTGCCCCTGGTGAACTGGGGGAGAGGTCTTGCTAAGGCCCCAAGGGGCAGGGTGGGGAGGAGGGAAAGTGTGGGTCCTTCAACTCAGAGAGTTATTTTAGCCTCTGGGGCAGTCCTGACAAGTTGAAGGGTCATCCCTAGAAGGTTACTCAACATGTATACTGTACTATACTGTATATGGCCCACTACGGTAACACCCATGGGATGATTTTAATGTAGGTTCAATTCATTGTGTGTGTATCCTTGTATGATATCCTCTATCTTTGTATAACGTTACACTGATAATGTTGGATGCAGTGTGTGTGTGTGTCATACAACGTGCTACACTGGTGTTTATTTGTGTGCCGTTGTTTAAGTGTATGATATGTGTCTCATTGTGTGTGTGTGTGTGTGTGTGTACCTACTGTATGTCAGGGGAAGAGAGGCCCCTGATTACTGCCAGTTCATTGTGTAAATGAGGCGCGCTGAACATGTTCTGATAACTCTAATGTGTTCCCAGTCCCAGCTTGATTTTATTGCCATGCTCCTAATAGGATATTGCCACTATCGCAATTTGGATTAACTTCCGTGCCGCTGCTGTTGAACTGACTGACTGACTGTGTGTGTGTGTGCTCCATATTTTTTTTTTTCTGAATAAAAATATATTTAGGAAAATCATGTGACCTGTGAATTAGAAACGTAAGTGTAACCAGCGACTGTATATTAAATATAAATAGCAGTGCAAGGAAAATGAATGCGAATTAGCTGGATCGTGGTGTGAAAGCGCTCTAACTCATATTTACATTTGACTATTTTCATGTTGACCTTCCACTGGCAAAGATAAATAACACACATGGTAGTGCAGGCGAGATGTGCCACCGACATGTTTTTGTCTGTGAGGAGCGTTCACAGGGAGTCTGCGTTTGTTCTCTCTGTGGTTCCTTTGTCTCAGCCCACCTACACTCCTCCCAGGCTCCTCCCACCTCCCCAGCCAGTCGACCAATGGCGTTGTCTTCAGGTGTTGACCTTATCGGGTGGAGGTCAAAGTCAGGTCAGGGATCTGTTGCTAGGCTACCATCAGATAACTGGCGGGGGGGGGTTGGCACTTGGCAGCCGCTTGCTGCCTGGGTAGCTGCTCTCTCTGTCATTCACTGCTTGTCATGTAATCTCATTCATTTGCAGACAATTGCCTGGACGTCAGAAAGGCTATCTGCTCCATGCTGTTGTAATGAAAACACATTCAAATATTAAAAGCGGCCAAGCTAGAGCCCCATTACCAGCCAGCTCTACTTGGCATTGGCACACATCCGTTATTATACGATCATGCCAATTGTCATGTGGTAATGTGAACCATTTAAATAGGTAGTGTTGGTGACTGCCTTCGTCAAAATGACAGTGTGGTTGGTGGCTGGCTGTCAGGGCTAGGTAAATTACACTGTAAAAGGCATAGGCTGCATCCAAAATGGCACCCTGTTCCCTATATGGTGAACTACCTTTGACCAAAAGCAGTGCACTATATAATGATTAGGGTGCCATTTCAGAGGCAGACAAAGTGAAGGATTATGGGAAAGTAATGTGAAATGGACGAGGAGGAATCGGCGTCTTTTGATTAGCTTTATTTGATTAAATACTGCAACATAAATTAGGTATTAATCTGGTATATTGCATTCAAAAGGAAGACCTGAGGTGTGTGTGTGTGTGTGTGTGTGTGCGCACATTCTTATACAAGTGTGGTTGCGTGCTCATACAGTACAGGCAGTGGTGGTAACAGCACTGAATTGTCATACTTGAGTAAAAGTAAAGATACCTTAATAGAAAATGAATCAAGTAAAAGTGAAAGTCACCCAGTAAAATACTACTTGAGTAAAAGTCTAAAAGTATTTGGTTTTAAATATACTTAAGTATCAAAAGTAAATGGAATTGTTCAAATGTAATTAAGTATCCAAATTAAAAATATAAACAATTTAAAATGGCTTATATTAAGCAAAATAGCCGGCACTATTGTTTATTTTTTTAACACTGATTGAAGTGGATTTAACAAGTGACATCAATAAGGGATCATAGCTTTCACCTGGATTCACCTGGTCAGTCTATGTCATGGAAAGAGCAGGTGTTCCTAAAGTTGTTTACACTCAGTGTGTGTGTGTGTGCTTGGCAAATGACCGATCCATTCATGACTCATTCTGAGTGGTTGTGGTTGTGCGCTCACCCCCCTACCTTTAAATAGAGTGACCAAAAACCAAGTGTGGCAAAGTATTCTATTTAGAGAGAGTGCTGTTGCATCTTCACACAAACACCATATTCTCTCCCACTCAGCAACTCCAGCCACCTGGCCATTTATCTATGTGAAGACTAGAAGAATTCTTAACTCTCATTCTGATGAGCGACATCATAAATCCTGTCTCATTTTCAAATCCATTCTCACACGGCGGACCTGAGCAGAAGACAAGCTGACACTGTGTCGTATGTCTCTTCTCCCAGGATCCTCTCTGGGTCACACGCACTCTGTCGGTGTCACGCCGGCTGAGCCGGGTGGAGGTTAACCGCCGGGTCGGGAGGATTGGGTCAGCAGAGGGGTTTGTGTGAAACGCCACCTCAGTGATGGCCGACATAAAGGGACAAGGCCGCGTTCATTTGTCTGCCAGTCCATCGAGCTAGGACACTAGAACGGTGAAGCATTGGCTCTCGTGGTGGGGTTCTAGAGTCCTAGCTCTTCTGTGAGATTGGCACGTTCTGAAAAGAACGTCTCAGTGTCTTGGGCACTTGCCAGCTGACAGCTGAGATTTATCGGGGCACGCTGGCCCGCCGCGAGGACTTCTCTTGTAACATGGTACTCCTGTGAAAGGGATAAAGAAATTAGTGTTAAACATTTCCCCCCACGCCGTCGAGATATTTCCTTACAGTCTCTCTTATTTTTTTTGGTCGATATGGCGACTTGAGAATCAAACCAGAACCTTCACAGTACCGCATAGTCAGTGCTCCTGTTTTAATTCTGTGCATATTCATGAGGGTGAGTGGAGAATGTTGCTGTACTGTCTGTTGAGTCACAGGTCCTCTGTGGCAGGAAGCACTCCTGGTCAAATGGCAACCGAGAGAGAGAAAGAGTAAGAAAAAGAGAGTGGGAGAGAGATAAGTGGAGAAAGAGAGGGGGAGAGAGAGAAAGAAGAGCGAGAGGGAGATTGAAAGAGAGGAGGATGAGAGCGAAAAAGAGAGGAGGATGAGAGAGAGCAAGAGGGGAAGAGAAAGAGAGAGCTATAGAAAGAGAGGAGGGGGCGAGACAGAGAGACAAGTGCGAGAGAGAGAGAGAGAAAGAAAGACAGAGAGATGTGTGGGATTTGAAAGGAACAGCTCCTGGCTGCCTGTCTTGGATATTTATTCCATTCTAAAGCAATGAGGTGTTTGGAGAAAAAGGCCAGCCAGTGTTCTAAATGCTATACTCTCGGTGCAGGGAGCTGTTAACTCAGGTTCCTCTATCTGACTACACTGTGTTGATCCCATGAACTATACAGTAAACCAACCGCAAATACATACTCTGATATGTACAGAGCCTCTTTTGATCCCGAAATGCCACTCTTAGGTAAATTCAGAATCAGTAACGAGCGTGTTTGCATCGCATGTCGTCACCACATCGAGAGGAAAACAAAACACAGTGTACAACCTCCCAAATAATTGGTTCTCTATCAATTGTCCATTCATTCACAGAGCATTGGGCGACTCCACCATCTTCATGTCACCAACATCTCGTGGTAACTCAGCCAGGGTGATGAACAGAGAGATAGGCAATGAAACACAAGGTGTGACAGTATGGCGATATGTTACGGGATGCAGCTAGGCAGAGGGGCTCATAATGAAGGCAGGACGAGAAGGCTTTGTTCCAAATGTCACGATGCATATTTATGGCCTGCCGATGGAGTGGCTCCTTGTATAAGCACCATCAATCCATTCACCATCCCTCCGCCTAGTGATGGTCTGACAAAAGCACAACCACTCTCTGTCTTCAACACCTCGGCTACATGGCTGGCGACTAGCGTCATGAGGGTAGCTCACATTCTAGTCAAATGGGCAACCTGATCATGTGATGATAGGGAGTTTTTCCTAGCCACTGTGCTTCTACATCTGCATTGCTTGCTCTTTGTGGTTTTAGGCTGGGTTTCTGTGTACTTTGGGACATCTGCTGATGGAAATAGGGTTTTATTAATTAATTTGATTGATTGATACTGTAAATCTCATACTATCGTTTTCTATATGAGATCTTAAATATATTGTGGATTATTACATAATTGTTGCTGGATTGTTACCTTATTTTAAAAAAACTAAAAGATAAGGCAGCACCATCGTTCTTTATCATAGTGATTGACTTTGTGTTGTAGTAACACTTGATTTGGTACAGAACTACAGCACCAGCTTTCATTTGCTTCCCACCACTTCAGAAGATGCCACAAATGGAGAGATCAACGTCATAGCCAGAGTAAAATAAGAAACATGGGAGGGCGTCAGACTGAATCAGACACTCGGAGTAAAGCTCCAGCAAGCACTCTCCCACTAAGACGGGGATCCCAAGGGATCCAGCCCCGTGTTGGCTGGCCCGCTCCTGGGCTGCTATGCGGTGGAGGGTGGGGGAAGACTGACTGTCTGGCTGTCTGTGGTCCCACTGCTTCTGAGGGAGATAACATGCCTCCAGGGCTAGGCTGATTTGAGCCGGTCCAAGCACTAACCCTTGGGGGATACCAACCAGGCAGGCTGGGTTCTGTTAGCCTCTATTTCAGTCAGCCGTACGGCTGTTGGCAGGTGGAGCTTGGTTGTTGTGGAAAAAGAAAAGGGGCTTTCATCTCTCTCTCTCTCTCTCTCTCTCTCTCTCTCTCTCTCTCTCTCTCTCTCAGAACGTCTCGGTGGATTTCCTCCCAAATTACAGGGAGTGACTACACTCCACCTCCCCCGCCTCGCACCGTGCCCGGCTCACCGGAGGGCCTTGGGGGCCAGCGCACCGCTGTCAACGCTCAACGCTGACTCATTAAGAGGAAGTCAGTCGGATGTGTCATTGGACTGGAAATAATAAGGAGGAATAAACTACAAAAGCATTGAAGTATGCATATTATGCACATTGTGTTTCTGCAGGTAAATCTAGTATCCATAGCCGTCTTTGTATCATAGATAATTGCGTAATTATCGTATTTCGTCGTCCTAACGCAGTCTACACTGCTATCTGCCCTGCAGCTAGCCAGCTAGCTAACGTCCACCGTCTACCGATTAGCAGCACAACTATTACACTCAACTGAACGACTTGATTAGTGTAGTGTTAGCTAGCTACATAGTTGTCTTTGCTGTCTTCGTATCCAAGATAATTGTGTAGTTTAGAGTGTGTAGTTTTAGAGTGATTATCTTAATTTACCGAGGTTAGCTAGCCAGCTATTTGTCGTCCTTAACGTAGGAGACACTGCTAGCTAGCCAACAGCTAGCCAACGTCTACCGAACAGACCTCCGCACTCAACAACCCGGTTGCATTTCGCTTCGCTCCACAGGTAGTATCACATTTTTCATTTCATTTCATTACAGTACAATGGCTTGATTTGTTTGATCATAGCTAGCTACATAGCTAGCTACATAGCCGTCTTTGTATCAAACATAATTGTGTAGTCTAGAGCGATTTCCTAGGTTAGCTAGCCAGCTATTGTCGTCCTTAACGTAGGAGACACTGCTAGCTAGCCAACAGCTAGCCAACGTCTACCGAACAGACTTCCGCACTCAACAACCCGGTCGTATTTCGCTTCGCTCCACAGGTAGTATCACATTTTTCATTTCATTTCATTACAGTACAACGGCTTGATTTGTTTGATCGTAGCTAGCTACATAGCTAGCTACATAGCCGTCTTTGTATCAAAGATAATTGTGTAGTCTAGAGCGATTTCCTAGGTTAGCTAGCCAGCTATTGTCGTTCTTTTAACGCAACGTAACGTAATCAACACTGCTAGCTAGCCAGCTAGCCCCGAATAGCAGCACAGTAGAAACTATTACACTCAACGGAACGACTTGATTAGTGTAGTGTCAACAACGCAGCCACTGCCAGCTAGCCTACATAGTCAACAACGCAGCCTCTGCCAGCTAGCCTACTTCAGCAGTACTGTATCATTTTAATCATTTTAGTCAATAAGATTCTTGCTACGTAAGCTTAACTTTCTGAACACTCGAGACGTGTAGTCCACTTGTCATTCCAATCTCCTTTGCATTAGCGTAGCCTCTTGTGTAGCCTGTCAACTATGTGTCTGTCTATCCCTGTTCTCTCCTCTCTGCACAGACCATACAAACGCTCCACACCGCATGGCCGCGGCCACCCTAATCTGGTGGTCCCAGCGCGCACGACCCACGTGGAGTTCCAGGTCTCCGGTAGCCTCTGGAACTGCCGATCTGCGGCCAACAAGGCAGAGTTCATCTCAGCCTATGCCTCCCTCCAGTCCCTCGACTTCTTGGCACTGACGGAAACATGGATCACCACAGACAACACTGCTACTCCTACTGCTCTCTCTTCGTCTGCCCACGTGTTCTCGCACACCCCGAGAGCTTCTGGTCAGCGGGGTGGTGGCACCGGGATCCTCATCTCTCCCAAGTGGTCATTCTCTCTTTCTCCCCTTACCCATCTGTCTATCGCCTCCTTTGAATTCCATGCTGTCACAGTTACCAGCCCTTTCAAGCTTAACATCCTTATCATTTATCGCCCTCCAGGTTCCCTCGGAGAGTTCATCAATGAGCTTGATGCCTTGATAAGCTCCTTTCCTGAGGACGGCTCACCTCTCACAGTTCTGGGCGACTTTAACCTCCCCACGTCTACCTTTGACTCATTCCTCTCTGCCTCTTTCTTTCCACTCCTCTCCTCTTTTGACCTCACCCTCTCACCTTCCCCCCCTACTCACAAGGCAGGAAATACGCTCGACCTCATCTTTACTAGATGCTGTTCTTCCAATAACCTCATTGCAACTCCCCTCCAAGTCTCCGACCACTACCTTGTATCCTTTTCCCTCTCGCTCTCATCCAACACTTCCCACACTGCCCCTACTCGGATGGTATCGCGCCGTCCCAACCTTCGCTCTCTCTCCCCCGCTACTCTCTCCTCATCCATCCTATCATCTCTTCCCTCTGCTCAAACCTTCTCCAACCTATCTCCTGATTCTGCCTCCTCAACCCTCCTCTCCTCCCTTTCTGCATCCTTTGACTCTCTATGTCCCCTATCCTCCAGGCCGGCTCGGTCCTCCCCTCCCGCTCCGTGGCTCGACGACTCATTGCGAGGGCTCCGGGCAGCCGAGCGGAAATGGAGGAAAACTCGCCTCCCTGCGGACCTGGCATCCTTTCACTCCCTCCTCTCTACATTCTCCTCTTCTCTCTCTGCTGCTAAAGCCACTTTCTACCACTCTAAATTCCAAGCATCTGCCTCTAACCCTAGGAAGCTCTTTGCCACCTTCTCCTCCCTCCTGAATCCTCCTCCCCCCCTCCTCCCTCTCTGCAGATGACTTCGTCAACCATTTTGAAAAGAAGGTCGACGACATCCGATCCTCGTTTGCTAAGTCAAACGACACCGCTGGTTCTGCTCACACTGCCCTACCCTGTGCTCTGACCTCTTTCTCCCCTCTCTCTCCAGATGAAATCTTGCGTCTTGTGACGGCCGGCCGCCCAACAACCTGCCCGCTTGACCCTATCCCCTCCTCTCTTCTCCAGACCATATCCGGAGACCTTCTCCCTTACCTCACCTCGCTCATCAACTCATCCCTGACCGCTGGCTACGTCCCTTCCGTCTTCAAGAGAGCGAGAGTTGCACCCCTTCTGAAAAACCTACACTCGATCCCTCCGATGTCAACAACTACAGACCAGTATCCCTTCTTTCTTTTCTCTCCAAAACTCTTGAACGTGCCGTCCTTGGCCAGCTCTCCCGCTATCTCGCTCAGAATGACCTTCTTGATCCATATCAGTCAGGTTTCAAGACTAGTCATTCAACTGAGACTGCTCTTCTCTGTATCACGGAGGCGCTCCGCACTGCTAAAGCTAACTCTCTCTCCTCTGCTCTCATCCTTCTAGACCTATCGGCTGCCTTCGATACTGTGAACCATCAGATCCTCCTCTCCACCCTCTCCGAGTTGGGCATCTCCTGCGCGGCCCACGCTTGGATTGCGTCCTACCTGACAGGTCGCTCCTACCAGGTGGCGTGGCGAGAATCCGTCTCCACACCACGTGCTCTCACCACTGGTGTCCCCCAGGGCTCTGTTCTAGGCCCTCTCCTATTCTCGCTATACAGCAAGTCACTTGGCTCTGTCATAACCTCACATGGTCTCTCCTATCATTGCTATGCAGACGACACACAATTAATCTTCTCCTTTCCCCCTTCTGATGACCAGGTGGCGAATCGCATCTCTGCATGTCTGGCAGACATATCAGTGTGGATGACGGATCACCACCTCAAGCTGAACCTCGGCAAGACGGAGCTGCTCTTCCTCCCGGGAAGGACTGCCCGTTCCATGATCTCGCCATCACGGTTGACAACTCCACTGTGTCCTCCTCCCAGAGCGCTAAGAACCTTGGCGTGATCCTGGACAACACCCTGTCGTTCTCAACTAACATCAAGGCGGTGGCCCGTTCCTGTAGGTTCATGCTCTACAACATCCGCAGAGTACGACCCTGCCTCACACAGGAAGCGGCGCAGGTCCTAATCCAGGCACTTGTCATCTCCCGTCTGGATTACTGCAACTCGCTGTTGGCTGGGCTCCCTGCCTGTGCCATTAAACCCCTACAACTCATCCAGAACGCCGCAGCCCGTCTGGTGTTCAACCTTCCCAAGTTCTCTCACGTCACCCCGCTCCTCCGCTCTCTCCACTGGCTTCCAGTTGAAGCTCGCATCCGCTACAAGACCATGGTGCTTGCCTACGGAGCTGTGAGGGGAACGGCACCTCAGTACCTCCAGGCTCTGATCAGGCCCTACACCCAAACAAGGGCACTGCGTTCATCCACCTCTGGCCTGCTCGCCTCCCTACCACTGAGGAAGTACAGTTCCCGCTCAGCCCAGTCAAAACTGTTCGCTGCTCTGGCCCCCCAATGGTGGAACAAACTCCCTCACGACGCCAGGACAGCGGAGTCAATCACCACCTTCCGGAGACACCTGAAACCCCACCTCTTTAAGGAATACCTAGGATAGGATAAAGTAATCCCTCTCACCCCCCCCTTAAAAGATTTAGATGCACTACTGTTCCACTGGATGTCATAAGGTGAATGCACCAATTTGTAAGTCGCTCTGGATAAGAGTGTCTGCTAAATGACTTAAATGTAATGTAAATGTATTGTATATCTGGCAGGGGCTTGTAAATGCATTCTAGGAATACTTTCATCTTTTATCCACCTGTTTACACTAGGCAATGTATTTCTATATCAAAAGTGCTGCATCTGACCTGAAGCAGTGACCTGTCCACCACAGTAGCCTTGGTGGATGACAGTTATTGTTATATCTCCTAGTGTGGAGCGACAGGCAAACCTTGGATGAAATCATAAGAGCACCACCAGTGAATGGAACTGGCCTTCATAACATCACACCATCCCAGCACCAGACTAAAGACATCCAGGTATCTGGGAATATAGTGAAGGTGGCAGCTGTGGTTTCCATGGTCCTTTTCTGATCAAGGAGAACCATTGCCCATCACTTCCAAGCGATTACCTCTATACAGTAAGGGATTAGTATTGGGATAGAACAAGACCACGCCAGCAGGCAATCTGTTTTTCAGTTGAAAACTCCCTCGAGGTTTTCCATTATCCCCCTCCATATCCAGCCTGACCTGGAGTGAAAACCTGGCCTTGGAGGGTCAACTCTGTCTAGACGCTCTGCACCCAACACCCCTCCTTTCCTCCGCCTTCCATCCATCCTGCCTGCGGACACTAGAGGGATGGAAGGATGGAGGGCCGCCCCCCACCTCCTCTCACCTTCAACCTCTCCTTACCTCCCCCCTCTCTCTCTATCCCTCCGACCCCTAAGGAACAACAGCATCTCTCACTGCCATAATCTATCCATTTCGCGGCCCTTCCTCTAGGGGTTAGGGGTCTCTAGGTTGAGAGGGAGGGATTTGTCTGAGAATCGACTGTTGCTCTCGCTGGCTGTCCATTTGAGCCGACCTCTGTTGTTATAGATACTAGGCTGGTCAGACAGAGCAAAGAGAAGCCACATCTGGCCACAGCACATAGTTATTATATTAGAGGTTGCCATTTTCAACTTTCAATATCCCCCCGTAATGGTCAGTGTGATCGGTTAAGCTTCTGATACACAATGTGGAGGGAGCTTGGGTCACGGCAAGTCACTGTAATGAATGTGAATCTGTCTTGGCTTCTTCCTTTCGGCAGATAGCATTCCCTTCTGTATGAATTCTGCACAGAGTTGGAATGAATACATAGCTAAAATATATATAGCTTGGATGCCTTTTCTGATGATACCTCTCTGACATGTCATTCTAAGGGTATGATTTTCCGCACAAAGGCAGAGGGGCGTACACGGTCAGGTTGGGTTCACACCGGAGGTGATATTAGAAAATCCCCCACCAAGATACAATGATGATGGAGAAGACGACGTGACCCGTGTGTTTCTACATGGCCGTTGACCATGTATTTCAATTCAGTATGACTTTACAAGATGAATTCATGGCTCCAAGCCATTATAGTTAAGAATGTGTGCCAATACAATGAGAGGGAAACAACAGTACATTTAAGTTTTACGTCCAAAACAACTTACAGTAGTGAATGCATACATTTACATACTGGTCCCCTGTGGGAATCAAACCCACAACCCTGGAGTTGCAAGTGCCATGCTCTACCAACTGAGCCACACGGGAGCCATGACATAACATTCATAACTATAAATTCAATTCAAATTAAAGGTGCTCTCTACTATACTGTAGAATTTGTCCAAAGACATAGGATGTTATTGTCTTTGGTGCCTACCAAAGGGATATCAGATGTATTTTTCCCTGGTAAAATCCTATTTACACACTAGCGCCCGATTCCCGAAGACGGCAACAGGGGGAAGAAAGAAACCAGCTAATTGAATATTCATTAACCTGTGCCTAGGTGTATACAAGACTCTTAACTACTCTTGTTTATGATTTAAGGACTTGTAGCACTGACCTCAGTTTAACACAGCAGCAGATACCAAATTAACCTCTAGCCTCTGCAGGGCTAGCCATGCCCCGCTAACAAGAAACCTGTCTAGACCAAGCTACATGTACTTTATGATTCCTCCTCTCACTGCTTCATTCTTCTCTCTTCCTCCCTCCCTCCAAACACACACAGCCCATGCTCTCTCCTCTGCCTCTCTCCCAATACACACACACACCCCATGCTCTCTCCTCTGCCTCTCTCCCAATACACGCACGCACGCACACACACACACACACCCCATGCTCTCTCCTCTGCCTCTCTCCCAATACACGCACGCACGCACGCACGCACACACACACACACACACACACACACACACACACACACACACACAGCCCAACACTCTCTCCTCCTCCTCCTTTCCACACCATATACCCCCCATCCTTCTTCTTCTTCTCCCAAACTCATTTCTCATATACCTCCAAACCCGTGTTGTTTTTGGGTCACGACTCACACCCCAGCATCTCTGGGTTATCAGATGACATACTTTATCTTGGTGAGTGATAATGTACCTTATACAGGAAAAAAATCACAGGGATCTGAAAACATTATCAACAGAATGGGAATCCTCCACTTCCAATAGAGCAATTCTGAGTGTATTGAACCATCCTATGATGAGCATTATTCTATTGGTGATGGTGAGATAAAATGGATGTGTATGAATCAAATAGTGGTTAGTGGTTGCAGCTAATATGCTCATGCATTTTTAATGAAGTGGCTATAAGTGGCAATGAAAGCATAATGCCCTGCATGTCAGACGGTCATTATCACGGGGCATAGCATTACAAGGTAATGCAATGGAAATACAGGTATTTTGACTATATATAATGTATCTACATAATAGTGCTGTCTCCATTAAGTGGTTCAAATGACAGTAAAAAAAAACTTTAAGCCTGTATTTCGAAATAATTTATTGCTGATATGCAGATTAGACAGAAGACCTAGTAGACTGTTTAATGCATGCAAATTAATAAAAGCTTTCACATTCTCTCACTCATACATATAATAAAATATCCACCTATTCATTTAATTGTTTTCTGAGAGTTTTCAAAAAATATTTTAAATATACCCTGAAGTAGTAGTGAGAAATCCAAAACGCGGTTTTGAAGATAGATGTTTGTCCATTATTGGATACCGTACACCAGAGCCCGGTAAAAGTAGCTGATTGGCCAAAACACAACAGAAATTATTCTAGCTACGAACGTGAAGTACAGGTGGGTAGCTAGATTGCTAACAAGCTAATGCGGTAGATGCCTAACATATCTAAGTAACGATTCGATACGTAATTTTAGTTTCAGTACCGTGAAATCTTATGCTACTAGCATATGCATTTTTGTCTATGAAGACTGATTCAATGTCTCTTTTCAGCAGGCTAACTAATAGCTAGGCCTGTTAGCCACATTAGCCCAGCTAGCGCAGTCCTTTCTGTGTTTTGCTGATAAGCTAACTAGCTAGCTACCTATTCATTAGCAAGCTAGTTAGCCTCCTACATTGGCAAGTATGCATTTTTCATCATGTGCATCCTGCTAATACAGCTATTTAGCATCTTCTTCATGTTAGTAGGATACAGATCTGATGCAACGTTTCCTATGCATTTTGAATCATACAAAATGATACATAGTTATTGTTCCTCTATGTTCCTCTTCCAGACAGAATCATGAGTCTCAGAAAGCAGACCCCCAGTGACTTTCTGAAGCAGATCATTGGCAGACCAGTTGTGGTCAAGCTCAACTCTGGAGTGGATTACAGAGGTAACACCACCTTTTATAAGTCATCACCTAGTTGGCCAGTATGTGATATTTCTAGACTGCCTGCTAACCAAGAACTGCATTTTATTTGTCACATGCGCCAAATACAATTGGTGTAGACTTTACCGTGAAACTTTTGCTTAGGAGCCCTTCCCAACAATGCAGAATGAAATCATACAAGAATAACACTATATGCAGGGAGTACCAGAACAATGCAGAGGTTTGAGGTATTTGAGGTAGATATGTACATGAAGGTGGTAAAGTGACTAGGCATCAGGCTCGATAATAAGAGTCAAGTAAATAAGAGTAGCAGCAAATGTAAAAGTTTGTGTTACAGTACTATTGGTGCTATCCTTACTCCACACAGAATGCATTTGACTTCTATGCCTGATCTGATGTTTAAAGATGCATTGCCCATAGACTGTGCCTGTCTGTGCCATTGACATTAGTTTGTGCCTTTTTCTATAGGTGTCCTAGCCTGTCTGGATGGCTATATGAACATTGCAGTGGAGCAGACAGAGGAGTATGTCAATGGCCAGCTGAAGAACAAGTATGGTGACGCCTTCCTGAGAGGAAACAATGGTAAGAGCTCCAGAACCAGACACTTGCTTTTTCTAACTACTTGGTGGCACTTGTGTAGAAGTCAACATGATATTGAATAGCTATGGAGACTGGTATATTACTCCTTTCCATTTATTTGAGTAATTACTTATTTTTGATGATTGCCCTTTTCACGTGCTAGTCGGAACTAGGAAACTGAAATTTCCGACTTGCTAACTGGTTGAACACGGCATGTGTATAACTTCAACCAGTTAACAGGTCGGAAATGTCAGTTTCCTAGTTCCGACTAGCACGTGAACACGGCAGATATGACTCGTAATTAACTGAGACTTTCCGATATATGACGTTGCCACAGACAGCAGGATGTACCGTAGATATTGCAAGATGAGCATGATACAAGACCTTGCACTCGCAAAAAATCTGGCATAATATTATCTGGTTTTGTATCTACATGCCATTTTAAGTTTTCACCTTGTCTGTACTAATTATTTCCTATCCTTCCTTAGTGTTATACATCAGCACCCAGAAGAGGAAGATGTGATGCAGAGGATTTGTCCCCTTTTTAAGTTATTTTTATTATCCCGGACATTGTTCCAGTTGATTGTTATATGAGAACATTGTTTTTCGTATTGTTTAATGTCTCTGAGCTGAAGAGTGTTTAGTTTTTTGTGAAATGGAGAACAATCCAATAAATGTTTTTGGAAGTTTAATTTTGTTGCTAGAGTCCGTTTTTCCCCACCTAAATTTAGAGCAAAAGCTTGCATTTCTTTTGTCTAATGACGACCCTAACATAATTGTAAAATATTATGCACATAAATTGTATACTTATATAATGAAGTATCAGTATATAGTACATCTGTATACTCTCCTACTTGAGTATTGAAGTATTTTCATTTTATATTGAAGGAATATAGACTTTCCTTACTGACCTGTGGAGGCTGGTTGAACATGAGCAGTGATTCTTCTAGATAATATTCTCCAGTCAGTCCTATATGATGATGAAGCTTAAAGCCATACTGATGGGGTGTATTTCAGCTTCAATCTAGTAATTAATTCACTGTCCTCTTGAGCCCTGCCAGCTTCCAATAACATGGAGACCATATAAAGCACTGGGCACATGATACAGCAAGGCATTCATTCACAATATAACTTATGTCTCATTCTCCTTCAGCGTTATCAGACAGATTATACAGGATACACTGACCTGAAGGGCTGCATTCATCACTATCAGTCTATTCGGGTCTATGATAAGTCTTAATCATGATTGGTTCAATGTGTGGGTGGAGTCTCAGCATGGCCAATTGACTTCTGGGATTTTCTCAATTACCAATCAAAACCAGCCATTATGGAGAAACAAAACAGTGATGCCTGTCTACAAGTGGTCCCTCCTGAAGGCAATGTCAGATTCTATTAACATGTAAACAGATCTGTCATAGTAGCTGCCCGTTTGCCTCTGGTAGTGGATAGATAGTTAATGGGAGGTGTGATTACTGAATGTGATACAGCCTGTTGGTGTTCTGTCTAGTGTGGCAGGTGATTGGATTTCTCACGACCCGCACACACAAGTATCTCTCTTTCAGCACACTCACACACAGGTTTCTTTACTCCTCAAACACATAAACCCATCATAACTACAAGATGGATAGATGCTTTTGTTCTCAATGAGTTGTCTCTTTACCCTCCCCACAGTTGATTCCTGCTGCCTACCTCCTGAAACACCATGCATAACGTGTGCAAAGATGTGGATGTTTAACCCATTTAGGTCATCTGTACTAGTAATTTAGCCAATGTATTCAAGCCAAACGTAACGTAACGTCATTATGCTGAGAAGAACGTAATGAATATATGATTCATTAGGATTCAACTGCTTGTGGTGGTTTGGGGGGAGGGAGAAATTGCAGGGCCTTGTTTTCCACCCTATACATGCGCACTCTGGCCTCTGCTAGGAGACAAAAGGCTGCCAAGGTCAGGTCTGACTTCAGGATGAAGGACACATTATTGATCAAACTCCCTCCGCCGAGCCGCGACTGGAGCGAGTGAGAGGGGAGAGACGGGGGCTCGCTGCAGAGCGCGCGCACACACACACACACTGATACGGACAGACGCACACACACATTGACACAGACACGCGTAGAATCATTATGGAAGCTAGCGAGGTTAGCGCCGGCAAATATTTACCTAGTGGAATCATAACGGAGCTGCTGGCTGTGCGGCCTCGCAGGAAGCCCAATTAATCCTGTTCACAGTAATGACCTGGTGGCAGACCTCACGCTATTGTACTGCTATTGGCCCGGACTGTTCAGACACACACTCCCGAGTATGCTGCCCTAACCCAGCGTGTGTATGTGTCTAGCAGTGTGTGTGTATGTGTCTAGCAGTGTGTGTGTGTATGTGTCTAGCAGTGTGTGTGTATGTGTCTAGCAGTGTGTGTATGTGTCTAGCAGTGTGTGTGTATGTGTCTAGCAGTGTGTGTGTATGTGTTAGCAGAGTGTGTGTATGTGTTTAGCAGTGTGTGTCTGGGAGTATATATGTACATGTATTGGTTTCAGGCAGTCTACTTTTGCAACTGCACATTTCCCTTTGTAACCCCTAGAATAAAGAGTTGAATGATAACATGTCAGTCCTCTCTCAGTGTGGGTCTGCATTGGGGTTTTGTATCAAACACACCTATTCTCTCCACCTTGCCTATCAAAGGGTGCTGCAGCGGTGAACACACACACTCTCTTTCTCTCTGTCACACACTCTCACTCTCTCTCTCGCTGTCATTCTCTCCCTCTCTGCCACACTCTTTCTCTGTCCCTCTCTCTCTGTCAATCTCTCTCTCTCTCTGTCACTCTATCACACTAACCTTGTTACTGAGGACTCAGAGTCTTACAGCACCACCAGCTGCCAAAGCCTATAACTACATGAGAGAGAGGGAGAAAGAGACAGGGCGATAGCATGACCCTGACTGATCACACTGCAGCACTGTCTATCGTCAGGATCAAATAGACGAGGACAACCATAGAAACCTATAAGGATAACCTGGTATCGCTTTGTTCAGGTTATGCTGCCTGGATACCTGTCCTCAAATTGGGCAAGGAGGTGTTAGTGACTTTTCACATTTCATGTGTTGTTCATGTTTTTGTTTGCAACATTTATGGATGTCTGAATTGGAGGCCTGTTTTGTTTTGTTGATGTCGTAAAAATGACAATGTATGATTTAAATACTGCACACAACACCATCAAGGTGAGAGAGAGAGAGTGTGTGTGTGTGTGTGTGTGTGTGTGTGTGTGTGTGTGTGTGTGTGTGTGTGTGTGTGTGTGTGTGTGTGTATAAAAAAACAACCCTAAGGCATGGGAAAGGGATCTGGGCTTTGTCCTGTGTGAACTTGACCTGTCTTTAACCACTATACCCCCCTGTCTTAACCCCTAACTGCCTGCCTGTCATGTGTAAATGATGACCACCTCCCACACGGGGCCTCTCTCTTGTCTCCCGTTCCACTCCAGGGTCAGGGGTCAGAGGTTAATGGTTACACTGGAACAAACACCTCAGATCCAGTTTCCAAGTTCAGGGAAAATGCAGTCATTTAGTTAGTGTTGGTCAACCATACTTGCTGAAGGCCATGCTCTGCCCAACATGCTGTTTCTTTATAAAATCAAATAGTTCACGTAAATGTTTGACACATTAAGGTGGTTTAGAAGGCAATAGTGTGTTAGCAATACACATGGATTTTTTTCACAACACAATGTTAAACCTTAATATTTATTACATGAGAAAGTTCACTCCAAAAGCAAACTCAAGTACTTCAGAACACCAAGCTCAAATTCCAGTAGTGTTTTGATTCTGATTGAGTCGGAGGCCGAGACCCTGGACCCGCCATCCCAAACCTCTTAATTTAGCCCGGCAGCTAGCATAGCCATACACACAGTCAACCTTGGTCAGGAATGTGACCTCTGACCTTCTTATCTGAAAGGAGCTATTCCTAGCCCCGGGGCACGGGTGCTGTGATTTATCCTGGCCCCAAATGGCAACAGCGTGAAGCTGGTCTGAGCAGGGTGAGGAGGGTGAGAAGAGAAGGTACCCTTCAGAAGAAGGCCATGGGGCCATGGGGCATATACCCACAATGCACTACACTGACATACATGCTCCCACTGTTGTTAACCCTAAAGGGCCTACAGTGCACAGACCACTGTTAGTCCATATATGGTAGTAATCAAATTGTGTTGTGCTATGAGCCAAACTGTAAACAAAGCCTATGTCATGAGTTGTGACCCACCATCTGGGAAACAATGCACTATATATGTAGCCCACTGCCCTGCTGGTGAGAGTCAGACACCATTGGGCCATGTGTAGGGTTAGGGTTAGTGTCAGACACCATGTGTAGGGTTAGGGTTAGAGTCAGACACCATGTGTAGGGTTAGGGTTAGAGTCAGACACCATGTGTAGGGTTAGAGTCAGACACCATGTGTAGGGTTACGGTTAGTGTCAGACACCATGTGTAGGCTACTGTGTGTGTGTGAACCTCTCATATGTGTGCTTAGATGTCATTAGTCTGTCCTAACGAGCCTGAGTTAACGAGCTGCACCATGCCATGCCCACGGAACTGGGACACGCGATGGTGGGGGGTCGGTTAAGGCGTCGCACCACTGCACCTGGCCAGCCCACTTCCTACTGCTCCGAGCACCACCCTGCGCAGCACCATTTAACGTCCCCCCAAACCCACCAGTCTCCCTAGCTGCACCTGGCCGGCCCACTTCCTACTGCTCCGAGCACCACCCTGCGCAGCACCATTTAACGTCCCCCCAAACCCTCTAAAGTGGCATTCACACCTGCGCTGCTAATACATTTAAAGGGAAGGTCTTAACAGTACATCTACGTAACAGTGGCATCTGTACTGTTTGTAGTTATATCAGTGGAGGCTGCTGAGGGGAGGACGGCTCATAAAAATGTCCGTAACTGAGCAAATGGAACGGCATCAAACACATGGAAACCATGGAAACCACGTGTTTGATGTATTTGATACCATTCCATCAATTCCTCTCCAGTCATTGACACGAGCCCGTCCTCCCCAATTAAGGTGCACCAGCCTCCTGTGATTTCCATCATATCCTCTTTGCATTGATCATGCTAGTGTCATATTACAACAATGTCTATCCTGTCTTGTCCTGTCCTGCACTGTCCTGTTGCCCACCTGTCTCCCTAGCTGTGCGTGCTGAGATTTCCGTGAAACCCAAACTAACCTCACTTAACGGTACATCTGAGTAACAGTGCCGCGGTAGCCTTGTCAAACAGTACGCAGGTTATGTCTTCCTCTCCTTTCTCCTCTTTCCATTTCGGGATACAACAGTACAATACATCCTGTTCTGTCCACCACCAGTCTCTCCCGGTTGCATTTGGAGATTTGCAATTTGCATGAAACACAAACTAACCCTGCTCTCAGGCAATTAGCCTCCATTACAACACGCTTCCGCGTGCCAATTTGTCCGCCGCCGAAGGTAATGCAGAGTGTTTCTGGCAAGCGCCCAACATGGTAATGGAATTGTTTGATGGACGCAAGAGTCTTTTGTTGTTCTTTCCCTACTCGAAGTAAACGGATGTAGTGTGTGGTGTGTGTGTAGTGTGTGTGTAGTGTGTGGTGTGTGTAGTGTGTGGTGTGTGTGTAGTGTGTGTAGTGTAGTGTGTGTGTGAGTGTGTCAGCTGTGTGGTGTCACTGGGTGAGCCGTTGAGGAAGAGGAGTTCAGGGGACATTGGCTGTGCGATCAGGAATCATTGGATGACCCTTGACCTCTGCTGGAGGGAGAGGCAAGATGGAAGGTTAACACTCACTCTCAGTATCTGAGCATTCTTTCTTTTACTTTCTCTATCAAAGTGTTCTTTTCAGGGTCTAATTTTGGAACCCAGCATAGTCTTAGATCATTGTGAAACGACTCCCCTTCAGCGATCTGACTGCTTTCATGTTGAATAGTGGTAGTTCAATGGAACTGTACAGAACACGGAAGGTTTCATTTCAAGGCCATGAGCAATTTAGATTAACACCCTCCTCCTCATGTGAATATATGATAAATTACTTTGTATATGACATTTCTGTTTGATAAACAGTATAATGTCCCATCGAGTTACATACAAATAGGATTGTTTGGAGACGTTATGATGCAATGCCTTAGAGAGCCTGTGTTTGTGTGTGCGAGCGTGAGAGAGAAAGAGAAGAGAGAGAAAGAGAGAGAGAGATAGAGAAAGAGAGAGAGAGAGGGAGAGAGAGAGAGAGAGGGAGAGTGTATGTCTGGGTGGGCGGACGGGCAGGTTAGAGTATGTGTGTGTGTGTTTGCGTGTGTGTGTGCCAGTGTGTGACACTGAGAGAAGCTCATCGGCCTGACTCAGTGCACTCTGCGCAGCTCAGAGAGAAGCTGTGATATTGCTCAAGGGTAAACCCAGACAGAAGAGTTATGACTTCAGCCCATCTCCAGCCATCAGGGAGGTCAAGCATGCCACAAACACACACACACACACACACACACACACACACACACACACACACACACACACACACACGTTTTGCTCTCTGGACTCGTGCCAGTGCCAGGGCACTGTCATAAACACAATTAAAGGCTCTCAGACCTGGGCCGACGCTGGGTCCCTCATCCCTCCACTCTCTCCCTGTGTCACTGCCTATTACAGGGACAGCAATGCAGGATGTGTGTGTGTGTGTGTGTGTGTGTGTGTGTGTGTGTGTGTGTGTGTGTGTGTACCAGGCAGGGAGGCAGAGGCACCTATCAGATAAAGATATGATTCCAATAAACCAAAACAAGAGGTTGTTAAATTCAATGTGACTCCCACCCAGGTTGGGGCACTTATGTTGTTTTTACTGGTGTGTCACTTTGAGAGCTTTAACGAGCGTCAGAGGAGCGGAGAAGGGGTTGCTGGGTCCGATATCACCTAGGCCCAGTTCCAAATGGCACCCTAGTCCCTACATAGTGCACAAATTTTGACCAAACCCCTTGGGCCCTGGTCAAAAGCCCTGGTCAGAAGTAGTGCACTATAAATGGTATAGGGTGCCATTTGGGATGCAGACGAGTCAGACTGGAGGACAAGGACCTGCCAGGGACGGACCAATAGGGATGGGAGACACCAGTTTTACAGGAAACACACACAGGTAACACCCCCAGCCCAGGACGCTTGATAGACTTTTATAAACTGTCTGCCACTCTAGAAGTGAAGGGCCTGAGACGTTTAGGTATCATACATTACAAGCTATTATATCTCTGCTGTCAAATCTATGCTGAAGTCACCTTAACGTCTCACCTTAATTGAAGTGACTACTGCGAGGCTGTATACGTTAATGTAAGAGGCCTCACTTTTTGCTAGCTTGCAAGTTCGACATCAAATTAAAACTGTCATGTGAGGTTCTGTACATCTACACGTCCCATTACTTGGCTAATTCAAAGTCCTTCACCTCTTGATTGCTGTGTTGTTGACTGGCCACTCTGTTCAAAACTAAGGCCCTTCTGCCATCTTGTGGTAAATGTTGGTACTACCACCAGTTACCATTTGCGTCACTGGCGTGCCTGCTGGGCTACACGGACCCTCTTGTTCCATTTTAATTGACCTGGATCTGTTCCTTTCCTCTGCTGTAAAGAAAGAGGTGCCTGGAGACTGAGAATCCTGTCAGCTCGGCCCGCAGCAATTCCCACAGCCCAAAACTGGACGCCTTACTTCCAAGATCCACTGTTGGAAGCAGGGGAATTAATCATTTACAAGACCTGGGTGCTGCAATGCCTCACAATGAATAATTAACAAAAATATGCATTTCAGATAGATAATAGAGTTAGTTTGTATATATTTCAATGTACTGTAAATTCCTTAAAGATAACACTTTTGCATATATTTGCGCTGGCTTGTACACGGGTTATGTGTAAAGACTCATTTTTGAACAAAGAAATGGTAAAATATACATTTTAATATTTCACACTGCATATTTCACAGTAGTTAAACATAGAGAATGAGCGATATCTTTTTGTGAAAACTAGAAACTAGAACAAATGGGAGACATGCTCATTTGAGCACGACACAAAAAGGAAAGGCAACTACCATCTGATATATATATATATATTAATGATGTCTGTCAAGGCCTTGGGATTTGCATGTGAACGAGTTCTGTTCACATTGTTATTAACGCAACGCAATCAATATTCTAAATCATTTAACAGAGACCTTTCAATCACAACATCTTGGTTTATAGATTCATTTTCAAAACACAGCCAGACATCAAAACATTGTATTTAATAAATCATACCGCTGACTTTAGTCTAACAGAAAAAAACAGTGTATTTCTATCGAAGTAGATCATTCATAAAAATCGACAAACATATTTCCTCATTGACTATGGGTTTAATACTGAGAGAGCGTATCATTACATAACTGAACAACCTCACCTGTAGATACCTACAACAACAGACAACTCTTCCACACTATCCACATCTGCATACGATTTAAAACAAAGTCATGTATTGGGCATATTCTAAATGATATGCTAATGTTGACATCAGAACATTCCACTTGGTTCTTCTGGTTCTTCCTCTAGTCTATAGCTTGTCCATATATAGCTATGAATCACACGTTATAATGAACAGTGGTGGAAAAAGTACTCAGTTGTCACACTTCAGTAAAAGTAAAAAATACCTTAATAGAAAGAGACTCAAGTAAAAGTGAAAGTCACCCAGTAAAATACTACTTGAGTAAAAGTCTGAAAGTATTTGGTTTTAAATATACTTACGTATCAAAAGTAAATGGAATTTCTAAAATGTACTTAAGAATCACAAGTAAAAGTAAAAGTATAAATCATTTCAAATGGCTTATATTAAGCAAACCAGATGGCACACTTTCTTGTTTTGTTTCTTTACTGATAGCCAGAGGCACACTCCAGCACTCAGACATCATTTACAAACAAAGCATTTGTGTTTAGTGAGTCCGCCAGTCCAGAGGCAGTAGGGATGACCAGGGATGTTCTCTTGATAAGTGTGTGAATTGGACAATTTTCTTGTCAAAATGTAACGGGTACTTTTGGGTGCCAGAGAAAATATATGGAGTAAAAAGTACCTAATTTTCTTTGGGAATGTAGTGAAGTAAAAGTAAAAGTTGGCAAAAATATAAATAGTAAAGTAAAGTACAGATACCTCAAAAACTACTTAATTAGTACTTTAAAGTATTTTTACTTAAGCACTTGACACCACTGATAATGAATCACAAGTTGTCCAAGTATAGAAACAGTATGAATCACAAGTTCCTGTAATGAATCACAAGTTGTCCAAGTATAGAAACAGTATGAATCACAAGTTCCTGTAATGAATCACAAGTTGTCCAAGTATAGAAACAGTATGAATCCCAACTTATCCATGTATGGTTATGAATCACACCTTCCTATACTGTAATAAATCACAACACATACCTGCATACTGTAGTTATGAATCACAAGCGACCAGCCTGTTGTTAGGACACATGGTGACTCATCAAATGGTTCACAAACTTCACATTAAAACCCCTGGGGATAATTGTACAGCCTCCTGCCCCTCTGGGAGGGTGATGGGATATGTTGTGAAAAAAACACCCCATTTTCAAAACTCAACCCCCATGATGACTGAGTCAGAGGGAATCCTATTTTGGCAGGGGGAGGAGGAGGAAGAGGAGGGGTAGAGGTGTGAGAGAGAAAGTGTGTGTATTTGTGTCCTAATTAAGCGTGGCTGGCTTCTTGGACCGGGGGGAGGCGGAACCAAAACCTCACAGCCGTTAAATCAGGACAATGCTTTTTGTGTCACTGGAGTTAGCATAACCTTCCATTCCTCCCCCTCTTCTCCCCCCTCCTCCCATTCTCTCACAGCTGCCATATAGTTTTAGGCTCCTAAAATAAATTATGCCTCCCTGGGTGCATGGCCAAGGCCAGGCGAGTTGGCAGGGCCTGCCCAGCCTCCTTAGAGTCCTGGGGTTGTGTCATATTCAGTCACTTACATGCCCTCTAGTGGTGCTGTGTGGTACTGGTCTCTCCACCAAGCAACACACCAGCATTGATGCTTTATTCTGCTGAGGTTTACGCTGTGTGGACAGGTCAGTGCATGAGAAAGAAATGTTGTCTCTCAGTGTCATCCTTAATATGCATTGAGATCATTATCATCATAGTCATATTTAACCATTATAATCGTATTATCATCCCATTATCACCGCATACACATATACATTATCGTCACATTATCATGACATGCCCAAACCCATTATCGTCATATTATCGTCACATTATCATGACATACCCAAACCCATTATCGTCATATTATCGTCACATTATCATGGCATACCCATACCCATTATCATCACATTATGATCACATTAATGTGACATACGCATTCCCATTATCACAGAAAAGCCTGTGAGTTTGGTCGACTGTAATGTACACACTGTACACTTCCAGTAAGTTCCACCAAGACATAAAAAAAACTGTGTTAACCTCCTACCCTCCTCCTGCCCTCATCCTCCTCCTGCCCTCATCCTCCTGCTCTCCTCCTCTTGCCCTCCTCTCGTCTACCAGGCCTGGCTGTTTGGCTCCTGTCCAGGGCCCAGTAGAGTAAACACACTGTGAGTCCATGCTGCCTGGGAGGCCTCTCTCTCTCTGTCTAAACATGGCTGTCCACTCTGAAACTGAGACAGGTCACAGGGGGGGAGGAGGGGGAGGAATATCCCCCCCCCTTAAACCCAACTCCTACATACCCTACCCATCCATCCTCAGGCTCAGGATGGGGTGAGTGTGGTGGTTGAAGCCCCAGGAGAGACCTGTGCTGGGGTTGGAAAGTCCCACCAGAGTGGCCTGGAGCTGGGGACACCCCACACGACAGCCCCAGGCATGGCCCTGGGCAGGGCCTCCTAAGGAGAACACAGCCGCCAGAGGGGCCACCTGGGTGGGTTGTAGGAGTTGGGGGTGAAAGTGCTCTGGTGGAGTGTTCTAACAACAGTGCATATAAGAGACATACACATGTAAACATGCAATGCACACATAGTCGAAAGTGCCTAAATATGCCTTTGAACACACACATGCAGTACATACACGTATGAAAAAGTCTGTCCACATGCAACTACACAGGAACACACTACACACACACTCAAGAACAAGTTCTCTCCAGAGCGCTTTCCAGTGGTTCAGGGCTGCCTGTAGCAGATCAGGTGGCTGGGAGGCAAAGTGGTTCAGTAGTATTCATTTGACATAATCTAGGAGGCCTTATACATCTTTAATCCATTTTATTAGTTTCCCTGTCTCTTCCTTAACTGGTCCAGCCGCCTCCGACAGAATTCATCAAATATATGCATTGCATCTCTTAGGACTATTCAGACATAATACACCTAATACATATTGAACAGAATAAATATTGTTTTCAAAGACAGAATCCTCTGAACTGCAATAACTGCCTCTAAGTTATTTCAATCGTGTGCCTGTGGATCTTTTATTGACTGAAGTGGAAAATATCATAAATAATTGGAGATTGTAGTTTGATGTATTTAGAATTAAATACATGTAGTTGGTTGTCTGGTATTAAAAGCTTCAGGGGTCTTTTTTTGTTGTCAAATCGGATACTTTAAATGATTGCCTAGACCTACAGCTAACATAATAATATAAATAGATATTTAGAATTGGCATTGATACTATATACTGTTCTGAGTTATGCAGAACTTCCCAAAGAGGAGGGGAGAGAAATCAGTGATTATTGGTGGCATGTGCCGCTTGTAGCAGTTCTCTACGTATCCACTAGGGGTCAGGCATACACAGTACATTCAGCATCTAACAGGCTCTAACACCTGCTACTGGTGCAGGGAGAGTGAGGTCTACAAACCCAAAGCTTAATCAATTGGATCTGGTGCTATGAGGACGTTGTATCAGCAAAATCTTCCCATCTAATTTCTTTGTAATCATTTTCAATGACCTATCAAACCAATGGGCTATATTTAACAATAACGCACGAGGGGGTGTGGTATATGGCAAATATACCAGTGTTGGAAAAAGTACCCAATTTTCATACTTGAGTAAAATTAAAGATACCTTAAAAGAAAATGACTCAAGAAAAAGTAAAAGTCACCCAGTAAAATACTACTTGAGTAAAAGTCTAAAAGTATTTGGTTTTAAACGTACTTAAGTATCAAAAGTAAAAGTATAAATAATTTAAAATCTTATATTAAGCAAACCAGACGACACGATTTTCTTGTTTTTTAAATTTCCGGATAGCCAAGGGCACAGTTCAACACTCAGACATCATTTACAAATGAAGCATGTGTGTTTAGTGAGTCTGTCAGATCAGAGGCAGTAGAGATGACCAGGGATGTTCTCTTGATAAGTGCATGAATTAGACAATTTTCCTGTCCTGCTTAGCATTCAAAATGTAACAAGTACTTTTGGGTGTCAGGGAAAATGTATGGAGTAAAAAGTACACTATTGTGTTTTGGAATGTGGTGGAGTAAATGTAAAAGCTGTCAAAAATATAAATAGTAAAGTACAGATACCCCCCAAAATGACTTAAGTAATAGTTAAAAGTATTTTTAATTAAGTACTTTACACAACTGCAATATACCACGGCTAACGTCTGTTCTTAAGCACAACGCTACGCGGAGTATCTGGATACAGCCCTTAACTGTGCTATATTGGCCATATACCACATCTGGATACAGCCCTTAACTGTGCTATATTGGCCATATACCACATCTGGATACAGCCCTTAACTGTGTTATATTGGCCATATACCACATCTGGATACAGCCCTTAACTGTGCAATATTGGCCATATACCACATCTGGATACAGCCCTTAACTGTGCTATATTGGCCATATACCACATCTGGATACAGCCCTTAACTGTGCTATATTGGCCATATACCACATCTGGATACAGCCCTTAACTGTGCTATATTGGCCATATACCACATCTGGATACAGCCCTTAACTGTGCTATATTGGCCATATACCACAAACACCCAAGGTGTTAGCCTTATTGCTATTATAAACTGGCTGCCAATGTAATTAGAACAGTGAAAATAAATGTTTTGTTGTACCCGTGGTATATGTTCTGGTATACCACGGCTTTCAGCCAATCAGCATTCAGGGCTCGAACCACCCAGTTTATAATTATAAATATATTTGAAATGATTTAAAATATAAACGGGTAAATTGCTTCATAATAAGGGAGATCAAAACAACGTATTCAGAAAACAACTTTGTAGTAGATATGGTAAAGACGGTCTGAATAATATCCCGTTTACAATAACCCGAAAAAAGGGGAATCTAGGTTATGAGAAACCCGGATAAGATGCTTGCAATATGCTGATCTTAGACGGGATCCTGTGGCATGTAAACATCCGCTCCCGTTGACTGTTGTTTTTCACGACCTGCGCAGGCTCAGTTTCACATGGGTGTTGTGTGATGATGATGTTTCCATCTGATTGTCAAACAAAACACTTGAAAAAGTAGCCTACCTGCGCAGATCGATCCACCATAATAATTCCATAATAATTTGTTTCGCTAATACTCTGCACTGGAGGACCCTATAGCCTTCTGGCTACTGTCTGCTTATTTACATTTCTGCTTATAATTTACCCGGTAGGCCATGTTATAATTTCCCACATTTGGTAGGCCATTTGTTTGTCAACTAGTTAGATACATGCAGCTTCTCTTCTGTGCTAACCAGAATAATGTGTTACATTAATAGAACGAATGTGTTAGTAATCTACTATTTAACACCAGTAAAGTTGTCTGTTTCGGGGAGAAAACGCAACAACTCAAATACATTGGAAAGATTGGTTACTGTGCAAAATGTCCAAATGTCATCAGTTTGACCGATTTGAAGGAAATGAAAAGCTGAGAAAACAATCAAACACGTTTCTGATAAGACTTCAGTTGGTCTTGGGTGCATATTTTATGTGGTTGAAATACTGTCTGCTGGCATAACAGTGTCAAAGATAACACATTACAAGTGCATTCACATTTTCTCAAGATGCTGAAAGAAAGAAATCATATTTCTCCACTCTTGTTCTCGTGACAAAATGTACACTTGCTGTTTTACTGCTAGAAATGCATAATTCTGCAGGAGTTAATACTATACTACCACATGTGAGAGGTTATTGGTCCACAGTCAGTCTCCATAGTTCAGTTACAATTCCACTTAAACCACAATAACTTAAATGAGGAATATTCTGTTTATTCATGGAGCGCGGTATCAAAGGTGTATGTAAACAGCTTATCCCGAGATATCCATCTGTTATTTTACCAGGTAAGTTGACTGAGAACACATTCTCATTTGCAGCAACGACCTGGGGAATAGTTACAGGGGATGAATGAGCCAATTGTAAACTGGGGATTATTAGGTGACCGTGATGGTTTGAGGGCCAGATTGGGAATTTAGCCAGGACACCAGGGTTGACACCCCTACTCTTACGATAAGTGCCATGGGATCTTTAATGACCTCAGAGAGTCAGGACACCCGTTTAACGTCCCATCCGAAAGACAGCACCATACACAGGGCAGTGTCCCCAATCAGTGCCCTGGGGCATTGGGATATGTTTTTTAGACCTGAGGAAAGAGTGCCTCCTACTGGCCCTCCAACACCACTTCCAGCAGCATCTGGTCTCCCATCCAAAAAATGACCAGGACCAACCCTGCTTAGCTTCAGAAGCAAGCCAGCAGTGGTATGCAGGGTGGTATGCTGCTGGCAAATAAGACTTTAAGCGGGATATGAGCTACTATCCAGAAGACATGTGCACATGTAAACATGGTCATTTACATCTAAATACCAACTATCTTTAAATGATATCATAATGCATTGGTAACCCATGCATCATTTCACTTGAGTGATTCAATGCATAAAAGTCAACTACAATGACTAGTGTTGCAGTGAGCTAAGCCCTTAGGTAGGCTCCTCTCTCAGAGGTGCACTCAGACGACGATACAGGCCTCTGGCTTCATAAGACACAGCAGCTGCATATTACAGTGTACAACACACCCTCGGCTTCTCCCAACACCGCGATGGTTAACACTACACAGACTATACATCAAGCAAGCTGTACATCAAGATCGATCTCGCTCAAATGCACCGCCCGTGCATCACACGCCTTATTAAAGGCCATTCTTCAACCTTTTAGATTCAGTAGAAGTGAGTGAACGATTTCAAGTGCTGCCGAATGCACCCGGAAGAACACAGAGGCACGTGTCAACAGGAAATCGAGAGAAAGAGAGAAAGAGAGAGAGAAAATAAGAGGAAAAGTAAGGGATGAATCAAGAGAAGGAAAGCGGGGAGAAGGATGGGAAAGAGAGAAAGAGAAAGAAAGAGGGGGAAAGGATGAGAAAGAGAGAACGAGAAATAAAGAGGGGGAAAGGATGAGAAAGAGAGGAGAAAGAAAGAGGGGAAAAGGATGAGAAAGAGAAAGAAAGAGGGGGAAAGGATGAGAAAGAGAGAACGAGAAAGAAAGAGGGGGAAAGGATGAGAAAGAGAGGAGAAAGAAAGAGGGGAAAAGGATGAGAAAGAGAGAAAGAGAAAGAAAGAGGGGGAAAGGATGAGAAAGTGCGAATGAGAAAGAAAGAGGGGAAAGGATGAGAAAGAGAGAAGGAGAAAGAAAGAGGGGGAAAGGATGAGAAAGAGAGAAGGAGAAAGAAAGAGGGGGAAAGGATGAGAAAGAGAGAACGAGAGAGAAAGGAGGATAGAGAACTGCAGTAAACAATACACCCACTCCTAAAACTAGAACAGGACTAAGAGGATCTCTGGCATTTCTCCAACGGGGAATATTCTCTCTCTCTATCCACCTCAGTCTTTCTAAATGAAGAGAAGGAGAAACTTTATTACACTGAATGTAAGGAAGTGTGAGCAACGACTGTTCCATTTCCATGTTCTGCTCTGCTTGCAGTGTAGGGACAAGTGTACTTGCAATCTCATATGTGCTTTCTTTATTAATAAACAATATATACTGTGCACTGAAAAAAAACACAGACACTAGGAATCTGCAGTCTAAACAAATATTGGTTTCACAAATAAAGGATTTGCCTTTGGAAAAGTTTCAAGAACGGGCCTCTGTTCACTTCCACAGGGTGTTTAACACTGTGTGTGATGCTCTCTCACACACCACTTGCCATTTTGATTTACACTATGACAATGCCCAAACTCTACTGCATGTGAGTGTGTGTGTGTGTGTGTCTTTAGGGTTGGAACAGAGTGCTAATGCATACCACATAGGGAGTGACCTCAACACAGCACTGTCTTTAACAACCTGTCAGGGGCCAAGACATTGTTCTCTCAGAACATTTAAAACCAGGGACAGGATCCCTCCAGGTAGCAACAACACACACACACACACACACACACACACACACACACACTTCAAATTCTCATATACACCGAAGCGGCTAATAGGTGTTGGTGTTTTTGGTTAATGGAACCTGAACTAAAGAGAGTTTCTCTGCTAAGGTATATGGGGCCCTCTGGGCAAGAACACATTAACCTATTTGGACGATGTGAATTCTAGATGGTGTTATTAGCAGGAAGGAGTTAGCTCTCTCTGTCTGCAGCTCTCCCTGGGAGTCAGTAGAGTGGGGAAACTAGCCCCTGTTCTTTTGGTTCACTCAGTGAGATGTCTCACACTGGAGTGGACTGGGAGAGAAGAAAGAAAGAAAGAAAGAAAGAAAGAAAGAAAGAAAGAAAGAAAGAAAGAAAGAAAGAAAGAAAGAAAGAAAGAAAGAAAGAAAGAAAGAAAGAAAGAGAGAGAGAGAGAAAGAAAGAAAGAGAGGGAGGGAGGGATGCAGGGAGACAGAGAGCGAGGGGGGAGGGAGACAGAGAGCGAGGGGGAGGGAGACAGAGAGCGAGAAAGAAAGAAAGAAAGAAAGAAAGAAAGAAAGAAAGAAAGAAAGAAAGAAAGAAAGAAAGAAAGAAAGAAAGAGAGGGGAGGGAGTGAGGGAGACAGAGCGAGAAAGAAAGAAAAAAAGAGAGGGATGGAGGGAGTGAGGGAGACAGAGCGAGAAAGAAAGAAAGAAAGAAAAAAAGAGAGGGAGGGAGGGAGACAGAGAGCGAGGTAGGGAGACAGAGAGCGAGGTAGGGAGACAGAGAGCGAGGTAGGGAGACAGAGAGCGAGAAATGAAGGAAGGAAGGAAGGCCTGACACCTGACATTTCATCTCCCAGGTGTAAATGATCCCATATGAGTGTTAACTATAAGAGTTAACAAGGTGTTTCATAGCTGGGTTATTGGCTACAGAGATAATCACACCAGCTACTGTATACAGTCATATGGGTTGGTGTGAGAAAGAGCGCAGTACGTTTTGCCACATTCAGTACGTTTTGCCACATTCAGTACATTTTGTCACATTCAGTACGTTTTGCCACATTCAGTACGTTTTGCCACATTCAGTACGTTTTGCCACATTCAGTCGAGGGACTGACTTAATTGTATATCATGTGGACCAGTGGAGGCTGCTGAGGGGAGGACGGCTCATAATAATGGATGGAATTGGAGTAAATGGAATGGTATTAAAAACATGGTTTTCATACGTTTGATACCATTCCATTCTCCTCCATTCCAGACATTATTATGAGCCGTCCTCCCCTCAGCAGCCTCCGCTGATGTACACATGTACTCTTAGAAGCACTGCGAGATAGACTCTGCATGATAGTTGTAGACTTGACTTGAAGCTACAGTCATTTCTACATTGAGGAGAGCAGAGCCGTTTATCTTGTGCCATCCTCCAATCTAGCCCAATTAGCCAATTAAGGCTAATTACATCTAGCTTTGGCACATGGCGTGAGCGTTTTATAATCCCCCATTCATAATCATATCTGTCTCTCCACATGGTGCTCATGATCAGCCAGTTAGCAGAGGCCCTAACATCCAGACCACCCCAATGCAAGCTAACCTGTTCCCCCCAGGTAGACCCTCCCACAGCTGGGTTAAAAGTTTGAGCTGATCCTCCACCTGGCTGTCCCTCCAGACCTGGGCATTATCTGTCCATGATATCTTCTTCCATCTCCCCCCACCGTACAGCCTCAACTGTTCCCAGTATGACACGCATCTATGGGGTGTTAACGGGGTAACAAAGCCTCCTGAACCTTAATGTCCTCTCTCTTCCGGACACATCACTCTCCAGTCTACCTCTCCACACACATTGTACTTACGGCATTATCCTTTTCCCTTATATCCTCCCGTTTTCTTCTACTGTATGAGGAAATTCTTTTACTTCTTACATTATTAAAACTCCAGAAATTATTTATCTAATATTTATTTATTATTTAGATTTATACAAGGTTGCCCCCGGGGACCAGGTCTAATTTTCAGCCTCCTATTTTGTAAACAGACAGCTGGGGAAGTGACAGCTCCTCTGATTTAAAGAGACAGCCCCTGCTTATGGAGAGTGATGCGTACCTCCAATTGAAATGGAACGGGATACAGTTTTCATATTTTCCGTGCGGCCTTTGCCTGGACTCTTTCTCTCTCTCTCTTCTGGATTCTCTCCGTCTCTCTTCTCTTCTGGATTCTCTCCGTCTCTCTCCTCTTCTGGATTCTCTCCGTCTCTCTTCTCTTCTGGATTCTCTCCGTCTCTCTCCTCTTCTGGATTCTCTCCGTCTCTCTTCTCTTCTGGATTCTCTCCGTCTCTCTTCTCCTCTGGATTCTCTCCGTCTCTCTTCTCTTCTGGATTCTCTCCGTCTCTCTTCTCTTCTGGATTCTCTCCGTCTCTCTTCTCCTCTGGATTCTCTCCGTCTCTCTTCTCCTCTGGATTCTCTCCGTCTCTCTTCTCCTCTGGATTCTCTCCGTCTCTCTTCTCTTCTGGATTCTCTCCGTCTCTCTTCTCCTCTGGATTCTCTCCGTCTCTCTTCTCCTCTGGATTCTCTCCGTCTCTCTTCTCTTCTGGATTCTCTCCGTCTCTCTCTCTTCTGGATTCTCTCCGTCTCTCTTCTCCTCTGGATTCTCTCCGTCTCTCTTCTCTTCTGGATTCTCTCCGTCTCTCTTCTCTTCTGGATTCTCTCCGTCTCTCTTCTCCTCTGGATTCTCTGTCTTCTCTCCGGATTCTCTCCGTCTCTTCTCTTCTGGATTCTCTCCGTCTCTCTTCTCTTCTGGATTCTCTCCGTCTCTCTTCTCTTCTGGATTCTCTCCGTCTCTCTTCTCCTCTGGATTCTCTCCGTCTCTTCTCTTCTGGATTCTCTCCGTCTCTCTTCTCTTCTGGATTCTCTCCGTCTCTCTTCTCCTCTGGATTCTCTCCGTCTCTCTTCTCCTCTGGATTCTCTCCGTCTCTCTTCTCTTCTGGATTCTCTCCGTCTCTCTTCTCTCTGGATTCTCTCCGTCTCTCTTCTCCTCTGGATTCTCTCCGTCTCTCTTCTCTTCTGGATTCTCTCCGTCTCTCTTCTCCTCTGGATTCTCTCCGTCTCTCTTCTCCTCTGGATTCTCTCCGTCTCTCTTCTCTTCTGGATTCTCTCCGTCTCTCTTCTCCTCTGGATTCTCTCCGTCTCTCTTCTCTTCTGGATTCTCTCCGTCTCTCTTCTCTTCTGGATTCTCTCCGTCTCTCTTCTCCTCTGGATTCTCTCCGTCTCTCTTCTCCTCTGGATTCTCTCCGTCTCTCTTCTCTTCTGGATTCTCTCCGTCTCTCTTCTCTTCTGGATTCTCTCCGTCTCTCTTCTCCTCCGGATTCTCTCCGTCTCTCTTCTCTTCTGGATTCTCTCCGTCTCTCTTCTCTTCTGGATTCTCTCCGTCTCTCTCTCTTCTGGATTCTCTCCGTCTCTCTTCTCTTCTGGATTCTCTCCGTCTCTCTTCTCCTCCGGATTCTCTCCGTCTCTCTTCTCTTCTGGATTCTCTCTGGATTCTCTCCGTCTCTCTTCTCTTCTGGATTCTGGATTCTCTTCTCTTCTGGATCTCTCTTCTCTTCTGGATTCTCTCCGTCTCTCTTCTCCTCTGGATTCTCTCCGTCTCTCTCTTCTGGATTCTCTCCGTCTGGATTCTCTCCGTCTCTCTTCTCTTCTGGATTCTCTCCGTCTCCTTCTCTCTTTCTCTTCTGGATTCCGGATTCTCCGTCTCTCTTCTCTTCTGGATTCTCTCCGTCTCTCTTCTCCTCCGGATTCTCTCCGTCTCTCTTCTCTTCTGGATTCTCTCCGTCTCTCTTCTCTTCTGGATTCTCTCCGTCTCTCTCTTCTGGATTCTCTCCGTCTCTCTTCTCTGGATTCTCTCCGGATTCTTCTCCTCTGGATTCTCTCTTCTCTTCTCTTCTGGATTCTCTCCGTCTCTCTTCTCTTCTGGATTCTCTCCGTCTCTCTTCTCCTCTGGATTCTCTCCGTCTCTCTCTCTTCTGGATTCTCTCCGTCTCTCTTCTCTTCTGGATTCTCTCCGTCTCTCTTCTCTTCTGGATTCTCTCCGTCTCTCTTCTCTTCTGGATTCTCTCCGTCTCTCTTCTCTTCTGGATTCTCTCCGTCTCTCTTCTCTTCTGGATTCTCTCCGTCTCTCTTCTCCTCTGGATTCTCTCCGTCTCTCTTCTCTTCTGGATTCTCTCCGTCTCTCTTCTCTTCTTCTCTCCGTCTCTCTTCTCCTCTAGATTCTCTCCGTCTCTCTCTCTTCTGGATTCTCTCCGTCTCTCTCTCTTCTGGATTCTCTCCGTCTCTCTTCTCCTCTGGATTCTCTCCGTCTCTCTTCTCCTCTGGATTCTCTCCGTCTCTCTTCTCCTCTAGATTCTCTCCGTCTCTCTCTCTTCTGGATTCTCTCCGTCTCTCTCTCTTCTGGATTCTCTCCGTCTCTCTTCTCCTCTGGATTCTCTCCGTCTCTCTTCTCCTCTGGATTCTCTCCGTCTCTCTTCTCCTCTGGATTCTCTCCGTCTCTCTTCTCCTCTGTCAAACGGACAATGGGAGAGACGTGTGAGTTTTGAAGTAGAAAAAAAGGGAATGAAACCACTAAGAGAAAAACCTGTCCGTGTTGCCAACTGGAGAAAGACACGTACAGGCTTAGAAATGGTTTATTCATCGTGTTTTTACTGAGGGGCATCGGTACCTTTCAGACTCTCAGTGATCAGATAGTTTGAGAAACGTACAATTCAAGACACATTTGTCTTACGTGCTTTCTGAGTCAGAACCTATATTATTTTTTATATGAGGGCTTTATCACCAAACTAAATAAAAGCTTTCAGTTGTCCCTGTGGCTTTACCTGTTCAGCTTGTTTCCACACGGGGAAACATCCCCTTTCAATAACAGTCTAATTTGTATTGGTGTAGTACAACGTTCCTTTCAACAGCTTCTCTTGATTAGTGAGTAGTGTGGATGAGAGCAGGACTGAACCCCCTGAATACAAGATATAACGGTGGCGCCACAGTGACATGGAAACATGTTAGAGAACCATGTTAGAGAACCATGTTAGAGAAACACAGAGAAGGGAACGTCATTCCTCTCATTCCCAGAAAGTTGGTGTTGCGCATGTGTAGAAAGACAGACAGACAGACAGACAGACAGACAGACAGACAGACAGACAGACAGACAGACAGACAGACAGACAGACAGACAGACAGACAGACAGACAGACACACACACACACAGACACACAGACACAGACACAGACACAGACAGACTGACAGCTAGGAGCAATGGCGAGGCCTGAGAAGACGGAGATGATTGTGTGTGTTAGCCTGTTCTGATCTGTCTGAGTGCCCTTAAAGTAAGAACAAAATCACTTTTCAAAGGGAATAATGTACAACAACATCATGCCAACTTTAGATATTTAAATATTTCCTTTGCATTCATTTTAAAGTAGCGTTTTAAAGTTAAGGAAAGAGGAACGGCAGCTCCGTGCGAACTAAAGAGGGGTGAAAAAAAGAACAGATGAGAGAGAGGTTATGCAAATTATGGAAATAAACATCAAAATAGCGGTGAAGAATTGATGAGGACAGAGAGGGTAGTTGTCTTGGTTCTGAGGGAAGCAGACAATGGCTGAGGACAAGTGAAGTGACGAGAAAGAGAGAAAGAGCCTTTCAAAGAGAAGTTTATTCCAGCTATCATGGCAGCCGCTGACTTGCAGATAAATTTTAATGCACCACTCCGACAATCTTGTGTCACTCTTCTTCCCCCTTTTTTTATTTTCATGAAGGACCCGCTGCTCTCTCTCTCTCTCTCTCTCTCTCTCTCTGTGTCTCTCTCTCTCTCTCTCTCTCTCTCTCTCTCTCCCTCTCTCTCTCTCTGTCTCTCTCTGTCTCTCTCTCTCTCTGTCTCTCTCTCTCTCTGTCTCTCTGTCTCTCTCTCTCTCTGTCTCTCTCTCTCTCTGTCTCTCTCTCTCTCTCTCTCTCTGTCTCTCTCTGTCTCTCTCTCTCTCTGTGATGAATCCAAACAGACACTTGGTGCATGCCGTTCGTTTCGCCGGGCAGGACTCGGAGCTTTAGTTGTCACTGTGGCAGAAGGAGAAGTAGATGGTTATGAAAGATTAATCATAAAATGTCTCTAATCCACTGGCTGCATTGTCAAGGAGATGTTATAAAGCACACATTGTAAATGGATTCTTTCCTCTGAATAAAGTCATTTCTGTTGAGGGATAGAGGGCTGGGGGAGAGGGGTGGAGGAGGGATGGAGTGATGGGGAGAGGGGTGGAGGAGGGATAGAGGGCTGGGGGAGAGGGGTGGAGGAGGGATAGAGGGCTGGGGGAGAGGGGTGGAGGAGGGATGGAGGGATGGGGAGAGGGGTGGAGGAGGGATAGAGGGATGGGGGTCTGTTTATGCCTGTAGACAAGTACGTGGTTGTAAGCAGATGAGGAGGGAGGGAGAGAGAGAGAGAGAGAGAGCGAGACAGAGAGAGACAGAGAGACAGAGAGAGAGAGAGAGAGAGAGAGAGAGAGAGAGAGAGAGAGAGAGAGAGAGAGAGAGAGAGAGAGAGAGAGAGAGAGAAAGAAAGAAAGAGAGAGAGAGAAAGAAAGAGAGTCCTCCTCTCTGGGACTACATTACTACCTGTCCCCAGCTGCTGGCTGTGACTAGCTCCTCTAATGTACAGGCCGCGGCCACATTCCCCTTGTCAAGCATGACGCCATGATGCGTTCGTCAAACATTACCCGACCCAAAGTGACAGGGTCCCTCACCCCTTCCCTCGCTCTCACTCTCCGGCAGGAGAGGAGCGCTTTCAAATTCAAACGACGGCTTCCAAGAAACAACTTTATCCCGTAGCTCTGTATCAGGCAGCAGCAGTCACTGACTTTATTTCTTTTCCACCACAGGCTGGGGGAGGTAAAACAATATGGATGGCACTAGTGGATTCTCACAACATTAGCTTTGGCTGTGGGCTCTGGGCTATAAATATAGCATAGCAGCAGCACTGTCTTACTGTAGGAAATGAGCCTGAACCGAACAGGTTGAAATGTCAGGAACTGGAGAAAAGAGGAGGACACAGGTTTTTTCTCTCATTCTCTACCACTCATTCATCTCCAGTAAGATCCTATAATTACCCACTCCCTTACTGTCTCCATTCCTTGTTTCTTATAGCGGGGAGTGACATAAGTCTCTCATGCTTTTAGTGCCACTTTGAAAAATAAGACCTTTCTCAAGTGAAGAAAAAATAATCCCTCTACTCAACACTTTGGTTAATCTGGTGGTGCTCAAGGCGATCGGTCTCTCCTCCGTTCCAGGGCTCTCCCTCCTGTCCTCATTCACATGGGCTGATAGATATTAAATATGACTTATTTATTTCCTGTTCGAGTGGGGTTACCACGGCGATGAAAGAGCAGGAAGTGACAGCGAGGTGAGATGGACCCGTCCCCAGTACGTAACCGCGACGACGCGACACGCCACAACATTTTGTACTGCTTTGATCTCCCGGCCCTGTTTGTCTCTTGCCGTGTCGCGGTAAAAATGTTCAATTTTTCTCCTTTTATTTCTCTCTCTCTCTTCATCCCCTCCATCATCACTGGAGGGAAATGGAGACAAAGTGTGAAAGAAGAAGTAAACAAGTTGTCTTTATTCTGACACATTAACAGTATTTTATCTCAACCCGAAAAACACTGTTATAAAACATTGAGTCAAATCCAGAAGTTTGGGGTTTGAGGTAAAAACACAGATGTTTAACTTTCTCTCTCATCACTTCGGGTCATATAGGACCCTCTAAGTCAGAGTGATACTGTGCTCTGTGTCCACAGAATTATGCTTAGTTGAAATGGCTCTCGCAGTTCCACTGAGGTGTGTAGTGGAAGGTGAGCCAGGAAGCTATGCACAGCACACACATCTGCTTCTGATCACAGGTGCCAGGTGCCTCTTTACTGGAGACCCTACCGCATGTCAGAGAAGCAGAACCAGAGAAAGAGGATTACAATAACTTCAGAAAGATTTGTGTTATGCTTGACCTCGAAGACTTGTGTTTTTATATGAAATGAAGTGGCTACACTCAGAAAATAAGGTGCTATCTAAGAACCTAAAAGGGTTCTTTGGCTGTCCCCATAGGATAACCCTTTAAAGAACCCCTTTTGGTTCCAGCTAGAAGTCTTTTGGTTTTCACACAAGGTTCTAGATGGAACCCAAATGAGTTCTACCTGGAACTAAAAAGCATTCTCCTACGGGGACAGCCACAGAACCCTTTTGGAACCCTTTTTTTCTAAGAGTGTAGTAACATCAAACCAGACCCAACCACAGTCCTGAGGCTTTATCTTACAGTATCCTCTATCATTTAGCACACCCCTAGCCCGGTAAAAACAGATCTGGGATCAGGCTATAACACTCCAGGCTCCCTGTTTCCCTATAGACCAGGATAATTAAGACAGAATAATCAACTGGATTAGAAAGGAGGACTTGGACACTTAAAACTCAGCCTGAGCAGGAATGACAGGAGCGACACTTGCATTTGCACTAATCAATAAATCATTTGTTGCTCTTATCTAGAGGCATCACAGTACTACAATCCCCCTAGAGTAGACTGAGGGGGTGTGTGGTTGGTACACATCACCGAGATCCCACCTTCGTACACATCACTTTTTCATCATCCAGTGGAATGGGGGGGGTTCTTCTTCTATCATCGAATGTGTCTGCAGATGGATCTTCTGCAATGCATTAGAGCAGGAGTGTCAAAGACCGCATTCGATCTTCAAAGAGGTCTGGAGTGCCGCAAAGAAAGGTCCTCTATCCATAGTTTGGGGAATTTCCTTTGTTACCTGACTGTCTAGCTTTCATTTCAGTTATTATTAGTGATCTGGACACAGTTTCGATTAGATTTTAGTCATTTTAAAGTATGTTGAGTTCGTCCTCCCAAAAATAATACATATTTTAATTGTTTATTACTCAGGTCACCTGCAGGTCACCTGGAACCTCTTGTGGCCTGGATATTTGACACCTCTGCATTAGACGTTTGTCTTGGTTTATCAGGTGGTATAGGTCACTGGGCGCAGCATAAGTTACAAAGCATCTGGAACACCAAGATGTTTCAACCTATAAACAGATATGTTTTAGTGAACAATACAGTGATTATGTATCAGAGTGAAGTAGACATGTTACCAAAGGTTGACAGGACAGTTTAGGGGAAAGTTAATGCTCTTCGTTAAGGTAGTGTGCAGAGGCCTGGCACGGGGTTTGTACCTCTCAGTTCCTCCACATTAGCTTGTCTCTAGTGGCCTACACTAGGAGATAAACAAAAGGCGACACTTCTCCTCACAGAGCCAACCCAGGTCACTTAGGAGCACTGCCTGCCGCTTAACTGAGTTACACAATGCACTCCTCCACTCTCTCTCTCTCTCTCTCTCTCTCTCTCTCTCTCCCTCTCTCTCTCCCTCTCCCTCTCCCTCTCCCTCTCTCTCTCTCTCTCTCTCTCTCTCTCATCATCTCTTTCTCCCCCCTCGCCCTCCTTCACTCTCTCTCTCCCCTCATTCCTTGCCCTCCTCCCCTCCTCTACCTCCATTCTCTCCATCAATCTTCTTTTACCCCCCTCCCCCCATCCCTCTCTCCTCTCAAATTATTCATTGGGTCCGTTAAAGTTTCAGCATGCAGTAAATTGATGGTGACACACAAACCACATTATGTTTTTTCACTCCTTTTTAAAAAGTCAACCAACAGAAGCAGCAGCTCATCTCTCTTTAATTGAGGTGACAGTTGGAGACACCAGACACACAGATGCAGGAGAGGAGGAGAAGAAAAAGATTGAGGGAAAGAGGAAGAGAGAGAAGGAGAAAGAAGGGGGGGGCGACACTGTTATTCATCCGTGTCTTTGTCGCGAGTCGAGAAAGCGAAAGATGCGAAACTTCAAGCGAACCGTCTCCCCGGGGTGAGATACTGCAGCTCAAACAAAGTAAACAACTGTTTTTCTCTGATGCACATTTTAGTGTTGCTGCAGGCTGGGTCCCTTCCTACTGCAGCTGCTACTGTAGCTGTAAGCGTGGCACACTTAGCTGGCAGGGGAGCGAGGGGGGGCGGGGTGGGGGGATTTCTCACAAATGATCTGCACCAGTATTCCCACATCCCACCCAAATGGGCACGGGAGACCGGGCTTAGTAATTACTTTGCCAGAAAATAGCTTTTAATAAAGTTAGCGTGGGACGATTAAAAAGGGATCAGGTAGTGCAACGTTGTTGTATAGCTTAGTAGACTTGTCGCACATTGTGCACATACAAATGTAGCTCTTCCTGTCACGGTTTGTGATGTCGCATTGGGGGTACCTTACGGATCGGCGCCGTTGTTCTACTTTAGTTTCCCGATCGCTCTGGTTTCAGAGGGAGTCGTGCGAGAGGCCATTTGCTCGTACGTTAGTCGTTTTGAGGCTATGTTCGTCTTCTCTGTTGAGACTACTGTTGAGAGTTGGTGGTGGTGGTGGTGGCGCCTATGAAAATGAATTGGAGATATACAATCAACCAACCCACTGGGAGTATTTTATAATATCATTACAGTTTTTGAGAAAAAAATGAAACAAAACCAAAAACAAGTCAAACACACCTTCCTTTCCCAGAAGTAATGAGGAATCCCCTAAAAACGGAAAGCCAACAAACAAACGCAAAACACCCCCAACGTACATCAGAACAGTTTGTATAAAAGTGAACTCTTATGTTTTACCTGGTCTGGGAGAGAATCCCCCATAAGAGCATTATATCAAAGAACATAGAAGAAGGTCTAGAAAAACATGTCAGAGCTGGTACAGTCTACCGTCAAGCTGTTGATCTGAATGACATGAGAAAGATGGAAAGTCATATCTGGAGGAAATATCCACGGTTCACTAATGTTAATTAAATAGTTTTGGTTAAAAAACAAACACATGCCTTTTTTTATGTTGTAATTTTGCCTTCTGACAAATAGACGCAAATGTGTGTCTGATAGAATGGAAAAACAGCAACAAGGTAAACGTGGATTAAAGAGTGTGTATTTTCTGGTGTGTACCTGCTGCAGAGAGATTCAAATATACAGTGGATCAGAGAGAGGTAGCGAGGGAGGGGGAGGTAGAGAGGGAGAGGTGTGGATCAGAGAGAGGTAGAGAGGGAGGGGAGGGAGTGAGGGAGAGGGGGGGGAGGGGAGGGTAGAGAGGGAGGGGGAGGTAGAGAGGGAGAGGTGTGGATCAGAGAGAGGTAGAGAGGGAGGGGGAGGTAGAGAGGGAGAGGGGGAGGGGGAGGGGGAGGTAGAGAGGGAGAGGTGTGGATCAGAGAGAGGTAGAGAGGGAGGGGGAGGTAGAGAGGAGAGGTGTGGATCAGAGAGAGGTAGCGAGAGGGAGGGGGAGGTAGAGAGGGAGAGGTGTGGATCAGAGAGAGGTAGCGAGAGGGAGGGGGAGGTAGAGAGGAGAGGTGTGGATCAGAGAGAGGTAGAGAGGGAGGGGGAGGTAGAGAGGGAGAGGTGTGGATCAGAGAGAGGTAGAGAGGGAGAGGGAGGTAGAGAGGGAGAGGTGTGGATCAGAGAGAGGTAGAGAGGGAGGGGAGGTAGAGAGGGAGAGGTGTGGATCAGAGGGAGAGGGGGGAGAGGTAGAGAGGGGGGGAGGTAGAGAGGAGAGGTGTGGATCAGAGAGAGGTAGAGAGAGGGAGGGGGAGGTAGAGAGGGAGAGGTGTGGATCAGAGAGAGGTAGCGAGAGAGAGGGGGAGGTAGAGAGGGAGAGGTGTGGATCAGAGAGAGGTAGAGAGGGAGGGGAGGTAGAGAGGGAGAGGTGTGGATCAGAGAGAGGTAGCGAGAGAGAGGGGGAGGTAGAGAGGGAGAGGTGTGGATCAGAGAGAGGTAGAGAGGGAGGGGGAGGGGGAGAGGGAGAGGTGTGGATCAGAGAGAGGTAGAGAGGAGGGGAGGGAGAGGGAGAGGTGTGGATCAGAGAGAGGTAGAGAGGGAGAGGTGTGGATCAGAGAGAGGTAGAGAGGAGGGGGAGGTAGAGAGGGAGAGGTGGGATCAGAGAGAGGTAGAGAGAGGGAGGGGGAGGTAGAGGTAGAGAGGGAGAGGTGTGGATAAAGAGAGAGGTAGCGAGAGGGAGGGGGAGGTAGAGAGGGAGAGGTGTGGATCAGAGAGGTAGAGAGGGAGGGGAGGTAGAGAGGGAGAGGTGTGGATCAGAGAGAGGTAGCGAGAGGGAGGGGGAGGTAGAGAGGGAGAGGTGTGGATCAGAGAGAGGTAGTGAGAGGGAGGGGGAGGTAGAGAGGGAGAGGTGTGGATCAGAGAGAGGTAGCGAGAGGGAGGGGGAGGTAGAGAGGGAGAGGTGTGTATCAGAGAGAGGTAGCGAGAGGGAGGGGAGGTAGAGAGAGAGAGGTGTGGATCAGAGAGAGGTAGCGAGAGGGAGGGGAGGTAGAGAGGGAGAGGTGTGGATCAGAGAGAGGCAGCGAGAGGGAGGGGAGGTAGAGAGGGAGAGGTGTGGATCAGAGAGAGGTAGAGAGGAGGGGGAGGTAGAGAGGGAGAGGGGGAGGGGGAGGTAGAGAGGGAGAGGTGTGGATCAGAGAGAGGTAGAGAGGGAGGGGGAGGTAGAGAGGGAGAGGGGGAGGGGGAGGTAGAGAGGGAGAGGTGTGGATCAGAGAGAGGTAGAGAGGGAGGGGAGGTAGAGAGGGAGAGGTGTGGATCAGAGAGAGGTAGAGAGGGAGGGGAGGGGAGAGGGAGAGGTGTGGATCAGAGAGAGGTAGAGGGAGAGGTGTGGATCAGAGAGAGGTAGAGAGGGAGGGGGAGGTAGAGAGGGGAGAGGTGTGGATCAGAGAGAGGTAGAGAGAGGGAGGGGAGGTAGAGGTAGAGAGGGAGAGGTGTGGATAAAGAGAGAGGTAGCGAGAGGGAGGGGGAGGTAGAGAGGGAGAGGTGTGGATCAGAGAGAGGTAGAGAGGGAGGGGGAGGTAGAGAGGGAGAGGTGTGGATCAGAGAGAGGTAGAGAGGGAGGGGGAGGTAGAGAGGGAGAGGTGTGGATCAGAGTGAGGTAGCGAGAGGGAGGGGGAGGTAGAGAGGGAGAGGTGTGGATAAAGAGAGAGGTAGCGAGTTAGGGAGGGGGAGGTAGAGAGGGAGAGGTGTGGATAAAGAGAGAGGTAGCGAGAGGAGGGGAGGTAGAGAGGGAGAGGTGTGGATCAGAGAGAGGTAGCGAGAGGGAGGGGAGGTAGAGAGGGAGAGGTGTGGATCAGAGAGAGTAGCGAGAGGGAGGGGGAGGTAGAGAGGGAGAGGTGTGGATAAAGAGAGAAAACACTTATCTTGTGAAGAATAGCTGCATGTTGCCTTGGAGGCATTCCCAGCTGTGAAAGAGCTGGGAACAGTTATCATGACCTAAACTGGCGTGGTGCAGAATGGGGAGAACATGGTGTAGCATGGGGGAGAACATGGTGCAGAATGGGGGAGAACATGGTGTAGAATGGGGGAGCACATGGTGCAGAATGGGGAGCACATGGTGCAGAATGGGGGAGCACATGGTGTAGAATGGGGAGCACATGGTGTAGAATGGGGGAGAACATGGTGTAGAATGGGGGAGCACATGGTGTAGAATGGGGGAGAACATGGTGTAGAATGGGGGAGCACATGGTGTAGAATGGGGGAGAACATGGTGTAGAATGGGGGAGAACATGGTGTAGGGGGGAGAACATGGTGTAGAATGGGGGAGAACACATGGTGTAGAATGGGGAGCACATGGTGTAGAATGGGGGAGCACATGGTGTAGAATGGGGGGAGCACATGGTGTAGAATGGGGGAGAACATGGTGTAGAATGGGGGAGAACATGGTGTAGAATGGGGGAGAACATGGTGTAGAATGGGGGAGCACATGGTGTAGAATGGGGGAGCACATGGTGTAGAATGGGGGAGCACATGGTGTAGCATGGGGGAGAACATGGTGTAGAATGGGGGAGCACATGGTGTAGAATGGGGAGAACATGGTGTAGAATGGGGGGGAGCACATGGTGTAGCATGGGGGAGCACATGGTGTAGAATGGGGAGAACATGGTGTAGAATGGGGGAGAACATGGTGTAGAATGGGGGAGCACATGGTGTAGAATGGGGGAGCACATGGTGTAGAATGGGGGAGCACATGGTGTAGAATGGGGGAGCACATGGTGTAGAATGGGGGAGAACATGGTGTAGAATGGGGGAGAACATGGTGTAGAATGGGGGAGCACATGGTGTAGAATGGGGGGAGCACATGGTGTAGAATGGGGGGAGCACATGGTGTAGAATGGGGGGAGCACATGGTGTAGAATGGGGGGAGCATATGGTGTAGCATGGGGGGAGCAGGGTGATGGCACAGTATGTCAAAGATACCAACCTGCCATGTGCAGTATTATGGCAGTATAAAACAAATGCACACATTTGATTTATTACAGAATGGTTGCATTCATGTTGAATGTTTCTACACTAATTCTACACTAATTAAAATTCATAACAAGATACATGATTACGAAACGTGAAACATACAAAAATTATTCCATACAAAAATGATGTCGTCGGTCTTTGAAAGCACATGAACAGCCTCCAGACGCACGTTATACACACATCAGCCATTAACTCCTCAGACATGTGACAACACTAGATAACGTTCAGTTCCCGAACTCAGAGAAATGTAATCACACACTTGACGCAACATACAGCAGCCAGCCCCACTTTCTGTTCAAATGTAGATACTAAATAAGAAATGGGATAGAGCTCATTCATTTCCCTTCGTGTTACTTTTAAATACAAATGGAACTTAATTAAAAAAGCTTTGGCGAAACTTCATCAGTGCATGGTGCTAGCATTCGTTATTGATTTACAGTGTGTGTGTGAGGCTCTGCAAAAACCTAATGATGGGCCCTATAGGCAAGCAGATGTGCAAAGGTTTATCTAAATGCTTATTGGAAACCGTGTGTGTGTGGCTAGGGGGCTAGCTCTACTTGAGACTGTATCTTTCAGCGCTAGCTAGCATCTGGAGAGAGAGAGCTAACATGACCATACGCTTGTCTTTGTGTTCAGTGGTTGTTCATTAGGACTGATGTGCTTTGAAGTCAGGGCTGAGGTAACTAACTAACTAACTGACGCTATATCAAAGCTCTTCCTGGATGAAGTTCGAGGGGAGATAGAATGGTGGTTATGTTTGATTGTTGCGGTGACTGTTTTCATGAAAACAAATCATTGTAAGTCTGGTGGTCTTTCCTGTTTGTGAAAAAGGGAAAACATGTACACTCCTAGAGATGGGCTTTAGTGGGTTTGGTTTCCTGTTTGTAGTTCCCATATAGTTGCTTCTGTGAGCACACGGGCAGCGCCATTGAGGCAATCTCCATTTTGAAGTAGTTCATTTTCTTCTTTAGAATTGGCTGATCCCTTCTGATGACCCATTGGACATGACAACAGGAGGGATCAGCCAATAAAGTTAGAAGTTACACTCATTTGAATACAATAAAATGGTGGAAGCCCTTAATGGCGCTGTCCATGCTAAAACAGCCTTTTGGCCACTAGAGGCCTCTATCATTCTCTATGAGGGAGAGGTACATGGGATTCTGGGTAATCCTCATTCATAGGACGACTCCTTCCATTACTGGGCATGACGACCCATAATACACTGGGAAGGTCTCCCTGGAGCCTGAAGCCTGGGGATAGATTATTGCACTCTCCTCCACTGAGAGTTGCTAGTCATTGGGAGATATGGATGAATAATGGGGTCAGATGGACGATAGCCTGGCCTTTTCATGTGACATGCCATCAGGCTTAGATGATCAATGGGTATAAGAGGAGAAGAGATGAGGCTCTTCACATCCCTCTGTGGCCCTATAAGTCAGAGGAGGTTGGTGACATCTTAATTGGGGAGGACGGGCTCGTGGTAATGACTGGAGAGGAATCAGTGGAATGGTATCAAATACACCAAACACATGGTTTCCATGTATTTGATGTCATTCCATTTGCTCTGTTCGGGCAATTATTATGAGCCGTCCTCCCCTCAGCAGTATTTGACCACTTGGAGGTGGTAACCGCTCGATAGTGATACTTAAACATAACTAAAGCATTAACAACAAGGTGGACATATCCATGCAATATTGAAGCAATGTCAAAGCTCTTTAGCTAAATGTTGATGTGGAGTTGCCCCTCTCGCTATTGAGACTGGTGGATACACAAACACTCGCCTAGATAAACATGTATGGTCTTTTTGCTTTTTGCCATTGAAACTGAAGCGCCTTGTTTTACGGTGAGTTATACAACGCAATTAAGGGTTCGCTTTTTTTGTCAGCTGTCCAGACAAAATGAAAATGTTAACAGTATTGAGGAAAATATAAAACGATGTGACATTTTTATCAGGTAAGTATAATGTAAATGCCTGGGCCAAAGCCTACCATCTTATCCTCCAACGGAGACCTTTATTTCTCAGGATCCTTTTATCCCCTGTACTTATGCATCCATGTGTATAGATGATGTCATGTACTATAGATGATGTCATGTACTATAGATGATGTCATGTACTATAGATGACGCCTGTACCATGTTTGACCATGATTATAATTACTGCCTCAAAACTCCAATTTGAGTGTTCCACTCAATCTTTATTTTGTATTGTTGTATCATTGTGGAGTGATACATTTCTCGACCTTCTCTAACTAACTGTATCCATACGCAGTGGAATAATCATTTCCACATGTATCTATGAATCTCCATGGACTTGATCTGAGGGGTAGAGGATTGGCCAGCAGCTTCTGATGAGAACAACAGGGTCTCCCAGTCTAAACCGCATGGACTTTCTCTCTCTTCCGCCCCTTCCTTCTCCTTCCTCCCTCACTCTTTCCAGGAACCCTCACCCTTAAACACTCCCACACAGAGAAGCCACCCCGACTCTCCACAGACTCTCTGTTTATTCAAGGGCCGTCTCATCATTTTTCCAAACATGGCTGCCTCCCGCCCAGCATCCAGTTGCCCACTACTCCTCAATCATGGGGTCGATTTAACCTCCTGATCTCCAGCTAATGGGAGCCCAGCAGAGTGACGGTCTGATTGCAGGGACAAAAGGTGGCAAAGGCTCCGGCCCAAATTGCAGGGGATTAGTCTGTAATCTGTCTCTTGTACGGCAGGGAACCAAGAAAAAAAAGAATGCCGAGTTGGAGGGTTGAATGAAGACCAAAAAAAGAGGAGAGAGAGAGAAGAGAGAGAGAAGAGAGAGAGAGAGAGAGAGAGAGAGAGAGAGAGAGAGTGTGAGTGAGTGAGAAAGAGAGATAGATAGATATATAGAGAAAGAGAGACGAAAGAGAGAGAGAGAGAGATAGAGATGAGAGAGAGGAGAGAGAGAGAGAGAGAGAGAGAGAGAGAGAGAGAGAGAGAACGAGAGAGAGAGAGAGATGAAAAAGGCCTTTGACGGATGGCAGAGTTGCATGGCCCCCGGTCGGGTAAACATCTGCCGTTTATGACCGGGGCTCACCTGTACTAGAGGGGTGTGTGTGTGTGTGTATGTGTCTGTGTGTGTGTGTGTGTGTGTGTGTGTGTGTGTGTGTGTGTATCTGTGTGTGTGGTCTGTGTGTGTGTGACTCTGTGTGTGCATGGCTCCGTGTGTGCATATGTGTGTGTGTGTCTGTGTGTGCATGGCTACATGTGTGTGTGTGTCTCTGTGTGTGCATGGCTACGTGTGTGTGTGTGTGTGGCCGTTGGGCAGGGCCAGGGGGTACCTAACAGCCCTGGCTGCATTTTTAAACAGGGACACGGGAGGCACTTCAGGTTATCACATCGCACAGTGAATTATTCAAATTATCCACGGCGTTCGCCACAATAATACAACACAACACGAGACATGACTACAGCCATGCTGCACGGTGCTGCTCCCTCCACCACCACCTCTCTACCTGCGAGGCAACCTGGAAACAAGCAGGGCCTGTCATTTATTTATCTAGCCACCATGATCTAACTACAGACGGCTCTCAGCGTGGTGGTACACACACACACACACACCAGAGAACGCTAACACCATCCCAAGCTGCCTTACATGAACATATTGCTGAGATGAATGGGTACTAATGAGAGGGGTGAGAGCGAGTGTGTATGTTTGTGCATATCTGTGTGTGTGTGTTTATGCGTGTGTGTGTGTGTGTGTGCGCGCGTGCCTGTGAATGCCTGCGTGTGTGTGCCTGTGCACTTGAGAGGCATAGCCTCTATTGAATTAGCCTCTATATGCAGTCCCTCTAGGGAATGGGGCTCTCTTGCTTAACAAACTCCAGGGAGTGGAGGATTATGAAGAGATACCAGCTGGGCAACCTTCCTCCCCTCCTCCTTTCCCTCCTCCTCCCCCCTCTCCCCCTCGCTCCCCTCCATCTCCCCCTCCTGCTTCCCTCTTTCTCCTTCTCTTCTCTCCCCCTCCTGCTTCCCTCTGCCCCCTATCTCCCCTCCTCCTTCCCCCTCCTGCTTCCCTCCCCCTCCTTTCCTCTTTTCCCCTTTTCTCCCCTCCTGCTTCCCTCTCTCCCCCCTCCTTTCCTCTTTTCCCCTTTTCTCCCCTCCTGCTTCCCTCTTCTCCCTCTCTCCCCCTCTCTCCCCTCCTCCTTCCCTCTCTCCCCCTCCTCCTCTCCCCCTCCTCCTTTCCTCTCTCCCCCTTTCTCTCCATCCTGCTTACCCCTTTCCCCCTCCTCTCTCCCCCTTTCTCTCCCTCCTGCTTCCCCCTTTCCCCCCTCCTCTCTCTCCCCGTTTCTCCCCCTGCTTCACGCTTTCTTCCTCTCTTCCCCTCTCTCCCTCGCTCCCTCTCTCTCCCGAAAGTTCCCAAAACCTCTCCAGTGGCTCAGCATCGCCTGCCCCCCTTGCGCCGCCACCCCCAGTGTGTGTGTGTGTGTGTGTGGCTGCTCCACTCTCCTATGATTAAGGGTCAAGCGTGCCACCTCCATCGTCTCCAGGCCATCATTAAAATAAAAGGAGGGAGCAAACGAAGGAGAGGAGGAGAGAGAGGAGAGGAGAGGAGAGAGACACCCTGGCACAAGGGCTAATGAAAGCCATGAATCACTGTGTGCGTGGCGTTATAAGAACATATTAGGACCATCATTAACGCTGTACAAAGGGCATGGTCGGGGTGAACAGACAGGTCGTCTGACGCCCCGAACCCTCCTCTTTCAACCCCCCCCCCTCCCATACCCCCACGGGCAGTAGTCTCATTATAGCACCCATGCTGCCTGTCTGCCACGTGGTGGGTGTCTGGGGTTGGGGAATATTTCCCCAGACAGATCTGGAGATAGAGCTGAGATGTGGCAGTGGGATAAAGTCCCTGGTATGGAATTGCTTTACAAAGCCGTTGCTACAGAGCTGCGAACAAGCAATGGCCTTCTATAGTTATCAGACTGTACTTTATCGGCCCAATGAAAATAAATTTGACAGAGCTTGCAATAGAAAATAATCTCACCCGACATCTAGATCGCCCAACTGTGTGGAATTGCACGTATAGCTCTGTGACCTTTTCACACAGCCCGGGGACATAGAGGGTTCTCCAGACCTACCCTGGAGCAGCCCCCCTACACCCACACCGTACTCCTGTGGCCTGGGGGTTGGGGCATGGCCGCTGATACCCCCTTCAGATTCACCTCCATCGCCCCCCAGGAGGCCCAGCTCAGGGAAGTTTGCTCAGGCCTCATTACAGCTTCATGGATCTATGATGAAATGAGCTGAAAGGCCCTGGCTGGCGTCAGTCCCTGTCAGAGTCCTGACGGCCCCATGTCCCTTAAATCATGGATAACCCTGGATATTTCTCTCTCTGTCTGCCTGCCTGTTCTCTGGCCTTAAGTCGGTAACTTAATTCTCATGGACCACACCACACCACACCACACCACCGACACCCCGCAGGAGGCATCAAAGATTAACACCTACATCTCAGCCAGCTCTCAGTCTCACGTTTCTCTTTCCTAACTATCTCTCCTCTCACTCCCGTCTCTTTCTCTGAATATCCTGGTCTGTCAGGAAACTCACAGGCTCTGTGGCACTCTGATCTCTCTTTTCCTCTGTCGTTCGTTTCTCCTCCGTCTCTTCCTGTTCTCTTCCTTCTCTACCTGTCCTTGTTAGCGTCTCTCTCATCGGGACGCCTGTGGCAGATTGTCCTTCGGCAGGTTCAGGGCGACATGGAGAGAGAAAGAGAGAGATGCAAAGAGAGAGAGAGAGAACAAGGTAGAGAGAGAGAGAGAGAGAGAGAACAAGAAAATGAGGGAGAAAGAGGGAGAGAAAAAGAGAGAGAGAGAGAGAACAAGAAAATGAGGGAGAAAAAGAGAGAGAGAGAGAGAACAAGAAAATGAACAAGAAAAAGAAAAAGAGAGAGAGATTTGTGTTTCTACCCCAAGCTCCGGCTCCAGTGAGAGCAGGCTGATTACAGGAACATTACAGCATGGTGATATTAACATTAATACCCAGCGTCCCGCGCTCCACACCGCTCACGGAGGTTACAGAGGACCCGGGGCCGTATGTGGTGCTAATGATGGGAGCCCAGCACACGCTGTGGTCAAATGGGAAGCATTTCCACTCCATTTTACCAGGGTTTGACTGGGTGACAGGCAGGAGCCAGCCTCCAGGACCAGTTACCCAGCGTCAAACACAACCAGCACCTCATGCTCAACTGGACTAATCAAAGACATGGAACAGCCCTCTAGGAATCAATGATAGTCAGCCTGGTCAATGGACCAAGGGACAATAAGTGCTTCAGTGTGTACCTGTTACATAGATAAGAGGGGCGTTCACAACTACAAGAGCCACAGATGCGTAGCGTTCAAGTTCCATGAAATGACAATAACTCTTTGATATAAACACACACATGTCAGAACGCAGCCTTGAGATTCTGTGGGTTGTGATTTCGTGGATGTGTGAGAGACTGAAGGTGTGACTTTCAGTACTGAGCTGATTCAGGGATCTATCTGCAAAGGGGATGGATTGCCAGGGGCAGAGGAGAGAGACTGTTGTACTGCCTCGGCCTGAAAATGTCTGAATTATGTGAAGTTGCTTCGCACCATTAGAGGACTAAGGGCTGTAGATCAAACACACCTAACATGGACGTGGTCAATGGAACTTAACAGGGATAGACGTTATCATTTATTTATCCTTTATTTGACCAAGGAAGTCACATTGAGTCCCATTGACAATCAGGTGAGCCCTGCTTATACGCTCATGGAATGGTAGTGTACGCAGAAGTCCTCTTGTACGTCACGATAATTCACTGTGTTGGGGTACGCTAATACTTTGTCGCAACGGTTTATTTCTCGAGGCAAAACCTTGACGTTTCTTCTCCTTTCCCCACCTTGAATGAAACCATAATTGGACAATTAAAGCCAGTTGAAAGGAAACCTAATGTTATATTAAAAGGAAGTTAATCAATGCATCTACTTGGGAGCCCGCCTTACCATATATTAGTATGCAGCCACCACTAGAATGGTTTAATGTGCAAAAAGACCTTTTTATGATTTTATTTTTTCTGTTGGGTTGGCCTTGAGTAGACATTACATACATTACTACAGGTTAATAAAACTTTAGGTTTCTTAATTTCTCGTGGTGGTTAGTGCGTATGTAAATATTTAATGCTGGCTTTATGCTCTGGATATTTGAACATAAAGGTTAATAAACTGTAAGGCGGTGGTGTAATTCCAGGGTAAAGGAGAGGAAGCAGCAGGAACATGGACGCAAAGACCAGGGGAATTATCTATGGGTGAGGTACATGCCGAGTCTGGTTGAGAACTTTTTACTCACCACAATAACAACACCGTGTAGTCAAAGACTTAGTTGTTAGTCACGATCTGGTGACCTATAACTACAAACATAGTTATATTTTGGGTTATTACATATTTCTTGACTTACTTCCGGATGTCTTCTAAACTACCCACAATGCCCTTTTTCTCAACGTGGTGTGGAGAGTCTAGTCTGTGCTACCAGAGGAAGAGGTGTAGGAAGCGTAGCGAGTGGGATAACTAGGCCCAAAACGTCTTCTCCAGCAAGTGCCGGGTTTTTTTCCTTCCTATTTTTTTATTTCACCAAGCAAGGAGTTTTTGTACGGAGGTCAATGAGTGTCGGTCCCACCTGATCTTGCCTCCTACTGACTGCCTTCCATTTTTGAGGCCAATTTTTTTTCATTGTTAAAGCAACCTTGCAAGTTGATTTGTAACAATACATTCATAAAGTAATTGCTTGTAAGTTGCCTGAAAATTGAATTGAAACCAGTAGAGTGCCAACGATTTGGTTCTACATTTGAAGTTATTTCTGTTGGAGTTTACATTATAGGGAATACGCTGGCTCGCCGGGCTCTCCATGTAATGTTATGACATCACACCCCGGAGAAACATTTTCCCACATGACTTCAGCTTCCTATGGAATTGTGATTGGTTATATGGAGTGGTGTAAAGTACTTGGTGTAAAGTACTTAAGTAAAAATACTTTAAAGTACTACTTAAGTCGTTTTTTGGGGGTATCTGTACTTTACTTCACTATTTATATTTTTGGCAACTTTTAATTTTACTCCACGACATACCTAAAGAAACGAATGTACTTTTTACTCCATATATTTTCTCTGACACCCAAAAGTACCCGTTACATTTTGACAGGACAAGGGTCCAATTCACACACTTATCAAGAGAACATCCCTAGTGATCCCTACTTCCTCTGATCTGGCGGACTCACTAAACACAAATGCTTCGTTTGTAAATGATCTGAGTGTTGGAGTGTGCCCCTGGCTATCTGTAAATAAAAGAAAACACAAGAAAATTGTGCCATCTGGTTTGCTTAATATAAGGAATTTGAAATGGTTTACACTTTTACTTTTACTTTTGATACTTAAGTACATTTTAGAAATTCCATTTACTTTTGATACTTAAGTATATTTAAAACCAAATACTTTTATACTTTTACTCATGTAGTATTTTACTGGGTGACTTTCACTTTTACTTGAGTCATTTTCTATTAAGGTATCTTTACTTTTACTGAAGTGTGACAACTGAGTACTTTTTCCACCACTGGTTATATGTAATTACTCAAAACATACAAAAGTGTGGTGGGACTATTGATGCATGTACTAATGCAAATCCATGTTACATGTGGTTACATTTATGCTACCTATCCTTTATACAGTCCTTCTACATTTATATGAGTATCATGCTTGCTGCTTTATTAATTTTACTTGTATCTCACTGCTTCTCACTTAATTAACAATAAAGAACTGAAGGTGGCTGTCACGACTTCTGACGAAATTGGTTCCTCTCCTTGTTCGGGCGGCGGTCGGCGTCGCCGGTCTTCTAGCCATCATCAATCCACTTTTCATTTTCCATTTGTTTTGTCTTGTCTTCCCAAACACCTAGTTTCAATTCCATCGTTACATGTTGTGTATTTAATCCTCTGTTCCCCCCATGTCCATGTCCGGAATTGTTTATTGTAAGTGCTTGTGCACGTTTTTCAGGTGTGCAATGGATTTTGTACCCATTGTATTGATTGTTCTGTTTACGGTGATTTGTATTATTAAACTGCGCCGTTGTAACACAGTTTTTGCGGCTACCCGCGGACGTTCAGATCGGGGTCTGGTGGTTCCATCCCCCGCACCCCCGCACCCCCGCACCCCCTCTCCGATACCCATGGAGCTGGGAGGGGCGGTGCGCAGGGAGACATTAGGGGGTTCCAGTTTGTGCACCATCTGTGGCCGCAGATGCCGGTTGGTGCCAGGTTGGGGGGATCGAGGCAGCAGGCAGGGCGCTCTGGCGTCACCCCAGGTGAGTCGGCACCATTCTCACCCAGAGCCCTCTGTTGCACATATGTTTTTGTATGTCACTTTTCCTGAGTTTTCCCTGCATTCCCAGCATAAGGCGCTCGTCAATTCAGGTGCGGCTGGGAATTTTATATACAGATAGTTTGCCCATAGTTTAGGGATCCCCATTGTTCCCGTGGCTGTGCCTTTCCCCGTTCACGCCTTAGATAGTTGACCATTAAGGTCAGGGTTGATTAGGGAGGCGACCGCTCCTCTGGGCATGGTGAAGCAGGGAGGTCACAAGGAGATAATTAGTCTCTTCCTTATTGACTCTCCTACATTTCCCGTGGTGCTAGGCCTACCCTGGTTAGCTTGTCATGACCCCACTGTTTCTTGGCAACAGAGGGCTCTCACGGGGTGGTCACGAGAGTGCTCGGGTAGGTGTTTAGGGGTTTCCGTTGGTGCTACTACGGTGGAAAGTCCAAACCAGGTCTCCACCGTGTGCATTCCCCCTGAATATGCCGACTCAATTACCACCCCATCGACGGGGCGATTGTGCGATAGATCTCCTGGTAGACACAGCACTTCCCAGGAGTCACGTGGATCCTCTCTCACAGGCGGAGCGGGGGCTATGGAAACATATGTCTCTGAATCCCTGCATCGGGGGTACATTCGGTCCTCCACTTCACCCGTCTCCTCGAGTTTCTTTTTTGTGAAGAAGGAGGGAGGTCTGTGCCCGTGTATTGACTATCGGGGTCTGAACCAGATCACTGTGAGGTTTAGTTACCCGCTACCGCTCACAGCCACAGCAATCGAGTCAATGCACGGTGTGCGCTTCTTCACCAAACTAGATCTCAGAGGCACTTACGACCTGGTGCATATCCGGGAGGGAGACAAGTGGAAGACGGCTTTCAGTACGACCTCAGGGCATTATGAGTACCTCGTCATGCCGTACGGGTTGATGAATGCGCCATCAGTCTTCCAAGCCTTTATCAACAAGATTTTCAGGGACCTGTACGGGCAGGGTGTAGTGGTGTATATTGATGACATTCTGATATACTCCGCTACACGCGTTGAGCATGTGTCCCTGGTGCGCAGGGTGCTTGGTCGCCTGTTGGAGCATGACCTGTACGTCAAGGCTGAGAAATGCCTGTTCTTCCAGCAGTCAGTCTCCTTCCTAGGGTACCGCATTTCCACCTCAGGGGTGGAGATGGAGAGTGACCGCATTTCAGTTTCAATTGGCCGACTCCCACCACGGTAAAGGAAGTGCAGCGGTTCCTGTGTTTTGCCAACTACTACCGGAGATTTATCAGGGGTTTTGGTGAGGTAGCGGTTCAATTTACCTCACTGCTGAATGGGGGCCCGGTACGTTTGCAGTGGTCGGCTGAGGCGGACAGGGCTTTTGGTCACCTGAGGACTCTGTTTACCTTGGCTCCCGTGCTGGCTCATCCGGATCCCTCTTTGGCGTTCATAGTGGATGTGTCCGAGGCTGGGACAGGAGCTGTGCTCTCTCAGAGCTCGGGTATGCCACCGAAGCTCCGCCCCTGTGCCTTCTTCTCGAAGAAGCTCAGCCCGGCGGAGCGAAACTATGACGTGGGGGACCGGGAGCTGTTGGCTGTGTTCAAGGCCTTCAAGGCGTGGAGACATTGGTTTGAGTGGGCTAAACACCCTTTTCTCATCTGGACTGACCACCGCAATCTGGAGTACATCCAGGCAGCGAGGAGACTGAACTCTCACCAGGCAAGGTGGGCCATGTTTTTCACCCATTTTGTGTTCACCCTTTCCTACAGACCAGGCTCCCAGAACGTGAAGGCAGATGCATTGTCCCTGCTGTATGACACAGAGGAGCGGCCCATGGATCCCACTTCCATACTCTCTGCCTCCTGCCTGGTGGCGCCGGTAGTGTGGGAGCTGGACACGTGCAGAGCCCGCTCCCGTCCAGTGCAGAGCCCGCTCCCGTCCAGGTGTTACGTGCAGAGCCCGCTCCCGTCCAGTGCAGAGCCCGCTCCCGTCCAGGTGTTACGTGCAGAGCCCGCTCCCGTCCAGTGCAGAGCCCGCTCCCGTCCAGTGCAGAGCCCGCTCCCGTCCAGTGCAGAGCCCGCTCCCGTCCAGGTGTTACGTACAGAGCCCGCTCCCGTCCAGGTGTTACGTGCAGAGCCCGCTCCCGTCCAGTGCAGAGCCCGCTCCCGTCCAGGTGTTACGTGCAGAGCCCGCTCCCGTCCAGGTGTTACGTGCAGAGCCCGCTCCCGTCCAGGTGTTACGTGCAGAGCCCGCTCCCGTCCAGTGCAGAGCCCGCTCCCGTCCAGGTGTTACGTGCAGAGCCCGCTCCCGTCCAGTGCAGAGCCCGCTCCCGTCCAGGTGTTACGTGCAGAGCCCGCTCCCGTCCAGATGTTACGTGCAGAGCCCGCTCCCGTCCAGGTGTTACATGCAGAGCCCGCTCCCGTCCAGGTGTTACGTGCAGAGCCCGCTCCCGTCCAGTGCAGAGCCCGCTCCTGTCCAGGTGTTACGTGCAGAGCCCGCTCCCGTCCAGTGCAGAGCCCGCTCCCGTCCAGGTGTTACGTGCAGAGCCCGCTCCCGTCCAGGTGTTACGTGCAGAGTCCGCTCCCGTCCAGGTGTTACGTGCAGAGCCCGCTCCCGTCCAGTGCAGAGCCCGCTCCCGTCCAGGTGTTACGTGCAGAGCCCGCTCCCGTCCAGGTGTTACGTGCAGAGCCCGCTCCCGTCCAGGTGTTACGTGCAGAGCCCGCTCCCGTCCAGGTGTTACGTGCAGAGCCCGCTCCCGTCCAGGTGTTACGTGCAGAGCCCGCTCCCGTCCAGGTGTTACGTGCAGAGCCCGCTCCCGTCCAGGTGTTACGTGCAGAGCCCGCTCCCGTCCAGGTGTTACGTGCAGAGCCCGCTCCCGTCCAGGTGTTACGTGCAGAGCCCGCTCCTGTCCAGGTGTTACGTGCAGAGCCCGCTCCGTGCAGGTGTCCCGTCCAGTGCAGAGCCCGCTCCTGTCCAGGTGTTACGTGCAGAGCCCGCTCCCGTCCAGTGCAGAGCCCGCTCCCGTCCAGTGCAGAGCCCGCTCCCGTCCAGGTGTTACGTGCAGAGCCCGCTCCTGTCCAGGTGTTACGTGCAGAGCCCGCTCCCGTCCAGGTGTTACGTGCAGAGCCCGCTCCCGTCCAGGTGTTACGTGCAGAGCCCGCTCCCGTCCAGGTGTTACGTGCAGAGCCCGCTCCCGTCCAGGTGTTACGTGCAGAGCCCGCTCCCGTCCAGTGCAGAGCACGCTCCCGTCCAGTGCAGAGCCCGCTCCCGTCCAGGTGTTACGTGCAGAGCCCGCTCCCGTCCAGTGCAGAGCCCGCTCCCGTCCAGTGCAGAGCCCGCTCCCGTCCAGTGCAGAGCCCGCTCCCGTCCAGTGCAGAGCCCGCTCCCGTCCAGTGCAGAGCCCGCTCCCGTCCAGTGTCCCGTTGGGCGCACACGTCACCCTTCTCTGGTCATCCTGGGACAGTGCGCTGTTTGAGCGGGAGGTACTGGTGGCCTACCTTGGCTAAGGACGTGAGTGTTTATGTTTCCTCCTGCTCGGTGTGCGCCCAGTGTAAGGCTCCGAGTCACCTACCCAGAGGGAAGCTACACCCGTTACCCGTTCCACAACGGCCTTGGTCGCGCCTGTCTGTGGATTTTCTTACCGATCTCCCACCCTCACAGGGTAACACCGCGATCCTGGTCGTTGTGGATCGGTTCTCTAAGTCGGTTCGGTTCTCTAAGTCCTACAGACTGCGGAGGCCTTGTTTACGCATGTCTTCCGGCACTACGGGGTGCCTGAGGACATAGTGTCTGATCGAGGTCCCCAGTTCACGTCTAGGGTCTGGAAGGCATTCATGGAACATCTGGGGGTCTAGATCAGCCTTACCTCAGGGTTTCACCCCGAGAGTAATGGGCAGGTGGAGAGAGTAAACCAGGATGTGGGCAGGTTTCTGTGGTCTTATTGCCAGGACCGGCCGGGGGAGTGGGCGGCGTTCGTGCCCTGGGCCGAGATGGCACAGAACTCACTTCGCCACTCCTACACTAACCTCTCTCCCTTCCAGTGAGTACTGGGGTACCAGCCGGTTCTGGCGCCTTGCCATCAGAGTCAGACCGAGGCTCCTGCGGTGGAGGACTGGTTCAGGTGTGGAGGAGACATGGGAAACTGTCCGTGTTCACCTTCAGCAGGCCGTGCTGTGCCAAAAAGAGAATGCAGACCGTCACCACAGTGAGGCCCCAGTGTTCGCACCGGGGGACCGGGTCTGGCTCTCGACCCGAAACCTGCCCCTCTGCCTGCCCTGCCGGAAGCTGGGTCCGCGGTTTGTGGGGCCATTTAAAGTCCTGAGGAGACTGAACGAGGTTTGTTATGGGTTACAGCTTGTTATAGATTACCATATTAACCCCTAGTTCCATGTGTCTCTCCTCAGGCCGGTGGTGGCTGGCACGCTCCAGGAGTCTGAGGTTCCTCCTCCCCCTCTGGACATCGAGGGGGCCCCGGCGTACTCTGTTCGCTCCATACTGGATTCGAGTATGGAGCCAAGGGGCCTTCAGTATCTGGTTCCTCTCCTAGTTCGTGCGGCGGTCGGCGTCGCCGGTCTTCTAGCCATCATCGATCCACTTTTCATTTTCCTTTTGTTTTGTCTTGTCTTCCCACACACCTGGTTTAAATTCCATCATTACATGCTGTGTATTTAACCCTCTGTTCCCCCCATGTCCTTGTCCGGAATTGTTTTGTAACCATTGTATTGATTTTTCTGTTTATGGTGATTTTTATTATTAAACTGTGCCGTTGTAACACAGTTTTTGCTCTCCTGCGTCTGACTTCTCTGCCGCCAGTACACACCCCTTACAGTGGCAAATGGTACACAAGTGGAGAATATACTGAGTATCACTTCTTTTAAGTTCTGATAGGGACTTGACTTAAGAAGGGACTTGAAGCTAAATGCCATTCTACTTTAAGCCTTCCATAAGCTTCCATAATGTTGTGTAGAAAGCAGGGGACCACAGATATCTACATTCCTTAATGAACATTACCACACATGACGCTCCAGTATGTTGCAGTCAGAGATGAATATTTCAACGCCCACTTCAACCACTCTCTGCTCCTGTACCTCTTCAACCTCCCTAATAGGGAGACAAACCTAGTCGTGGAACGACCGTACCATGAAAAATGCACAAGCCACTTAGAACCAATGACCAATCAGAAGAAGACACTTCTCTCCTTTGGAGAAGACGAGCCACGACTTCTTCCCTGACGGAAAAAAAAGGAAGGAGAAAAAAAGGAACCGTCATATCTGACAGAAACGGCGTAACGGGCGAAACTAATGCCCTCGCCGACACACAGATCCGTTATGAAGATTGGATGAAATGGCTTGATAGTGAAACATTAACTTCTTTTAAATCTCACGCCTCGCAAGCATTCTTCAAATGTAACGTGGGGTTAATAATTTACCGGCCTCGCGCCATGATATTCATCGTCGGTGCAATCTGAGGGTCCTACTCTCAGAAGAAAAAACA